>NC_132893.1:768641-838641 GCF_030463535.1 Salminus brasiliensis
TCTCTCTCTCTCTCTCTGTCTGTCTGAAGGTGACCGTGTGTGAGTGTGTGTGTGTGTGTGTGTGTGTGTGTGTGTGTGTGTGTGTGTGTGTGTGAATCCCAGGTGGGTCACAGCTGTTGAGTGAGTGTGTGTGTTTGAGTGTGAGTGTGTGTGAGTGTGTGAAGCTCTAATCTCTCTAAAAATAAGAGCAGGTCCAAAGAGTCAGGCACACAGGGCAGCTTGCCCGCTGAACAGTGTACTGGTCACCAGTAAGACCAGTACAGCTCAGCTGAATTCTCACACACACTGTTATTACTGATTACACTAAACCATCTGCCACACAGGTAGTGTATAATCATCATCATCATCATCATCATTAATATTAATATTGTTATTATTGTAAATATAGAACCCTTTGAATTCTGAAAGCCTGTATTTAGACACATTTTTAAAAAGCCTCTGTGTGCCAAAGCCTTCTCCCATACATACGTGTGTGTGTGTGTGTGTGTGTGTGTGTGTGTGTAAATATTAGTGTGTGTGACACTGGTGTAAACAGTGGGCTGATGTTTCGGGTTTTACTGTAACTGAAGCTCCTGCTGCCAAAAGTAGCAGCCTGTACTCTACCTACAGCTCTCTCACCCACTCTCTCTCTCACCCACTACCACCCCCCCCCCCTCTCATTCTCTCTCTCTCATTTACTCTCTCCACAAGACCTCTGAAGGTGTCCTGCTGTGGTATCTGGAGCACCAAGACTGACGTTAGCAGCAGATCCTGTAAGTTCTGAGGTGGGCGGAGCCTCGACGAGCATCATTGAGCCTTGGGCGCCCATGACCTCCAGTCTCCAGTTCACTGGTTGTCCTTCCTTGGAGCATTTTTGGTAGGTACTGACCACTGCACATTGGGAACACCCCACAAGACCTGATGATATTCTGGAGATGTTCTGACCCAGCTGTTTATCTAGAACCTCACAGTTTGGTTCTCATCAAAGTCTCAGATTCTTGCGCTTGACCAGAAAACTGCCGTAACACCTTCAAGAACTTCAGCGGATCCATTTAAGCAAAGATAGCAAAAGGTGGTAAGATGTGTATGGGTGTGAGTGAGTGAGTGAGTGAGTGAGTGAGTGAGTGAGTGTGTGTGTGAGTGAGTGAGTGAGTGAGTGAGTGAGTGAGTGAGTGAGTGTGTGTGTGTGTGTGTGTGTGTGTGTGCGTGTGTGCGTGTGTGTGCTCAGGGCGTTTACAGACTGTCCGAGCCAAGCCCCAAGTGTGTTCCCTCCCTTCAAACCCCCCACACACATACACACTCACTTCACACACACACTGACCCTCACTGACCCCTCTGCCACACACCGTCCTGCCGCCTCACACAGTGGATGTTAGCGACCTTCTGACCACACATACACACACACACCTCAAGGTTATGTTTGCACACACAAAATTAGAGCCCCTCAGCTCAAAGGCTGGAGGGGAGGGGCTTATCAAAGCAAGCGGGTCAGCACCGGC
Organism: Salminus brasiliensis; assembly: GCF_030463535.1. NCBI lineage: Eukaryota > Metazoa > Chordata > Actinopteri > Characiformes > Bryconidae > Salminus > Salminus brasiliensis. Next base: position 770,120 of record NC_132893.1, read on the forward strand.
TAAATACAGTACACACACACACACACACACACACATAGAGACAGTGAGAGTTCTGACGTTATAGCACATCTGAGTCCTTGTCCATGACAAAAGTATTGGGACACCTGCTAATTCAATTCCTACTAGATTCTGGAGGAGCATTGCTGTGAGGATTTGCTGGCAGTAAGCATGGTGCCAATAGGTGAATGATTCTCTGTTCTATTCCATTGGCAGGACTTCTCTACAGGCGCTACACAAGCTGTGTGTGTGTGTGCATTTTCACATCTGTGTCAGCAATGGGCGTAAGTTAAAGTAGCTAAATGCGTTCAATAGAATGGGGTGTCCACATATTTTTGGACACCCACTGTGTATGTCTTGACCATGTTTAGTTTAGTATGGATGGACGTGTCTAGAAATGCTGTACACCCTCAAAAAGTCAGGCCAGCTCTCGGGAAGGTCTGGAACAGTGGGGTGAGTATGAAATGTAGACCCGTGAGTAAGGCGAGTCAGCGTCCCTCCACCCCGGCATTAATGCTCCTCTGTCTCGCGGGATTTAAGAATAAACTTCCCCAGAGGATAAACAGGGTTTTCTCTGAATGGAAACAACCTCAGCTCGGAGCCAACAGGCAAATAACCCCATCCCCGGTGTTTCCACAGCATCACGGCAGGCTTCTGGGATGGCATGGGATGCTCCTCTCTAAACAGGAAATTAGCAAAAATCTGCGTCTCCGTGTTTTAATCCACTCAATTTTATAAACCGCAGCATCTCCAAAACCACATAAACAAGCCTACTACAGATTACTGAACATCTCCACCCAGTCTGAGAAGAAACTGGAAAAAAGCTCAAATGTCCAAATGTATGTGGACACCCCTTCTAACGAATGCACATTCAGCTACTTTAGCATGGCTTGACTAGTCCCTGTGGAGAAGTACCGCCAATAGAATAGGACTCTCTGATCAGCAGATCAACATTGATGAACCCTATTGGCACCATGCCAGCTAATGCCAGGCGTGGGCTTGAGGGGTATAAGCACCCCCCCCCCACACACATGTTCTCTGGAATGATGATGGTGGTGGAGCTCGTCATCCAACATCCTGACCTCTCTAACCGGACCTTGCTCTTGTGGCTGAATGCAATGCAAATTATGAATAAATGAGCATGTGTCACAATACTTTTGTCCACACAATGTATCTTGGATGACTGTCTACATCTGTCATAAAGGGTTTGATTTTTGGTCATCCATTCCAGCTCACACCAGCATGGTCCCACGCGATCCAGCGCAGGATGCCCTTGAGCCAAACGTCAACAATGAGCCGATGAATGGTGAAGGTATAGAGTGACTGTCAGCAGATCCCTCTAAGAAACTGGACGTGTACTCATGAAGGATTTGTTTCCACAGTTGCCGTAAGTGCTGATGACATTGTGGAGGGATTTTGCTAATCCCTAGATCATTGCTGAGTTCACTGGAGACATCGTCCGTAAGCCCTGCTGGAAACCTGACCGACCTCCAACCATCGCTGATCGCCAAGTGCATAATTTACTGTTGTCCATAAAAATGGCCAGAATTTAGGCTCCAGGATGCTGCTGCTCTGTACTTTAGTTCAGGGCTGTAGATAACAGTCATACAGTGTCAGAAACCACATCAGCGAGTCTATTAAAGATCACTGAACACCTCCGCATGGTTTGAGGAGAGCGTGTGAGGATTTCGGCCTGCTGATACCGTATCTACTTTACAGTATGGTCAGTACTGCAGTCCGAGCAACATCAGATGTAAAGTCAGACCAACTGACAGCTTAGTCCAAACGTCTCCGAACTCACATGTCACCCATCTTGTGAAAACTGCTCAATATAATTTGAGAAATCCTGAGAAATTACTTACTTACTTTGTCCTGATAAACATTATTGGCCCTAGATTTGTCCGAACAAACGTGATTGGTCCTAATTAACGTTTAGAGCATTTAGCAGATGCTCTTTTCCAGAGCGACTTACAAAAGTGCTTTACTATTTACCCAAGAAAAACCTCAGCTAGTTTAAATAGACTAATAATTCAAAGCTCCTCTAATCTTAGACTCTACTAAACACAAGTCAATATGGAGACCATAATACTCTTCTCTTCGCCTGAGTACTGACAGAAGAGGAGGGTCTTCAGTCTGGGTTTGAGGACAGTGAGCGTTGGACTCTGCTGTTCGGACACCCAGGGGAAGTTCGCTCCACCACTTCGGTGCAGGACAGTAAAAAGTCTGGACGCTCGTCTTCCGTGGATCTTAAAGGATGGCGGGTCGAGCCGAGCCGGACTTGAAGCTGGAAGGGCTCTTGGTGCAGATCGGCTTTTGACCATCGCCATCAAGTACAGAGGGGCTGGCTGGTCCAGTCTTGGCTTTGTGGGCCAGAGTCAGGGGTCTGAATCTGATGAGGGCAGCAGCTACAGGAAGCCAGTGAAGAAAAACTGAGCTGAATTTAGAAACTTAGAAACCTGGGCGACTCTCTAGAGAGGAAGGGTGGAATTCTCTGGATGTTGTACAGGAGAAATCTGCAGGACCGAGTTGTCCTGAGAAAAGTCATTTGGTCTCTTAATTTGTCCTAATTAGCACGATTGGTCCTTAATCTGTCTTGTGAAACCTGCATCTCAACACAAATCGAGTGGAGCCTCAAAACACCAAAGCTAGGTTGAGTTAGAAAGGCTCTGTAATCAGCAGCTGCATCACTGAGAAATGTGTTTGGCCCTACTATGTTCAGAGAAACATAATTTGGCCCTTAATCTGTCCTAACAAACGTGATTGGTCCTTAATCTGTTCTGAGAAAAGTCACCCTTCACCCTTAATTATTTCTGGGCAACTTGATTGGCCCTAAATTTGTCTTGTGAAACCTGCATCTCAACACAAATCGAGTGGAGCCTCAAAACACCAAAGCTAGGTTGAGTTAGAAAGGCTCTGTAATCAGCTGCTGCATCAGTTTCGGCTGGCCTGCTCCACTGAGCTGATGGAGGCTGATGAAGGAGGGAGAACCCAGAATGGAAAATGTGAATCCAAGCGAAGCCCGGCAGATATCTGACAGGAATAGTCGGGATCCGTCAGACCCGTTCAGACAAATATTTCACGCTCCAGTATGGAGTGTTGTGGGATTTGAGTGGCTTCTGCTTTCAGCTCTGGAGGAAACGCTGGCGGATCTGCCGGGTTCAGCCTTTCTATATCTGTCCCCTGGGCATTTCAGTCAGGAGGCCGAGGGGCCCCAACACACACTGTATCAGACTCTCTCTCTCTCTCTCTCTCTCTCTCTCTCTCTGTCTCATTTCTCCTCATGAGAGTTTTCCGTACAGTCTGCAGCATTATTAGCACTGTTACTCGAGCCACTCCGACACACTCCGTAAAAAAAGAGGGGGAAGGGGGAGGGAGGTATCGGGGTGGGACCAGAGAATACTATTTTGTCGTCTGAAAGAGGTTCACCTTTGGCCTTTATGTAGAACCAGACATTCTCCACACTAATGCATCCCTGCTTTTAATACGGGCTGTTAAAGTACTCTCTCTCTCTCTCTCTTTCTCTCTCTCTCTCTCTCTCTCCTCATCTCCCTACATCTCTCCCTCTTCCTCTTCTGCAGAAAGAGGTATCAGCTAACACCTGACATCGCCCCCGGCAACAGGAAACAGAGGAGGTCATACTCACGTCAGATTGTGACCCCACAAAAATGCTGAGACAAGCCAGAACTACCAAAGAGAGAGAGGGAGAGAGAGACAGAGAGACACAGACAGAGAGAGAGAGAGAGAGAGAGAGAGAGAGAGAGAGACAGAGAGAGAGAGGCTGTTTAGGCAGAGGTTGAATTACTTTAGACAGTGGTTCCAACACCAGCCAGTTTAAGTTCAAGCTTATACAGACTATGTGTCCAAATATTTGCGGACACCCCTTCTAATGAATGCATTCAGCTGCTTTAAGCTGCATCCATTGCTGACACAGATGTGCAAATTCACACACAGCTTATCTAGTCCCTGTAAAGAAGAAGTACTGCCAATAGAATAGGACTCTCTGGAGCAGATCAACATCATGACCCTATTGGCTCCATGCTGCCTAATGCAGTGGAAGAACTGTGTTCTCTGGAGTGATGGTGGAGGAGCTCCATCCAGTACTTTTTGTTCTGAGAAGTTTGTTTTTATCCGCTCATGTTTAGGGTTCTGGTGGGTCCAGAGCTGACCCGGAGTCATTGGGTGCAAGGCAGACATACCCCCTGGACAGGGCACTAACCCACACTGCGTGTATCTTTGAGAGACGTAAGGAACCCGGGGTACCCGGAGAAAGCCCGTATGGACACAGGGAGGACACACACCAAGCTCCAGACACTTCGTTTGTTTTATAAAAATGAATTGGCCATTAATTTCTCCTGTGAAATGTGACTGGCTCTAAAGGTGCCCTAATTTGGCCTTAATTTGTCTCATGAAACCTGATTGGTCTTTGTTTTCCTTGTAAAACATGACTGGCCTGTAATTCATTCCTGTGATACAGAAACAGTGAACAGGGCTAATAGTTCAGTTCAGTCGCTCCTTTCTAAGTTATCTAGAACACTGAGTTATCTGGGTCAGGCCTGAAACTATTCGTACCGATAGCGACGTTTCAGAAAAAAATCTCCCATCCATCAACTGTGCCACTGTTTTTCCTTTCGGCCCGTCCGGCTGGAGATTCGCTCAGGATGCCTTTAGCCGGGCTCGGGGCGGTGGGGGTTTAAATCATGCCGGGATTTCAGGCTGGGCCTCCCTGCGAGGCTCCAGAGGCCTGGACCGAGATGAATTAAGTCATTATTAATTACCTTACAAGAGCTCAGGAGCAGACATAAATAACCAGGGCCGAAACAGACCACCACCCGAAACGGGGCTGGGGGTTGGAGGAGGCGCTTTTCGATGTCAAGAGTGTTACATTATTAACCAATAATGAATGACTTAACATTAGGAGAGCAGGAACATGCCATGAGACGCTGTCCAGACATACTCTCATAAAAGGAAAAGTAGTGCGGCTCTCAAGGCTGCTGCCAGAGGAACGTTTGCCATTTGTAATTGGTATCAGTGAAAACGTTATGGCATGGAAGAGGAATAGCTACAGTTTCTCATGGCCAGGTGGGGCGTTTCAACGTCCGCTCTCAGAAAAGAGAAAGCAGCTGCTGTGAAAGATCTCCAGGGTCGAGCACCTTCATGAATAAACATCGCTGATCTTGGGCGAAGCACCGGCGATTTGTATGAATTAACAGTAGCGTATTAAAGCACAGCTGTAGCTGTAATCTACATGCTGCGCCATATTTCCAAGGAGAGGCTCAAGTGGCTTCTTTGCTTGAGTGCTGTGTTGCTTTTTCATTATATGCAACTGTAATTATAATTGTAGTTATAATTACATGTAAGTAAAAAGTAAACTCTGCTTGCTCGTCTGTGTCCAATTACTTTACTGACCCTTCCTCTCCTGTCTGCTCTCCTTGACTCTGAGCTGACGCTGATCTGGAGCTCATGGCCTCAGTAAATGTACTAGGAGAGCTGACTAGCCAATGGATCCACATGAGTACCAGGTCAGCAGAATCTAGGGCCGGACGCTTCAGTAAAGAATTCAAATGCAACCTGACATCAGTGGTTTGATGGGGGCTCAGGGAAGCAGATCTCTATTATGGCCTCTATTATGGCCTATGGGGGCTCAGGGCATTGCATGCATGGGCAGGTATGGGTCTATACTTCTAACTTTGTTCTCTTTGTTTTGACATAGAACAACTAAAAAACAGCAGAAATTTTTGTTATTATTTCTATTTTTGGTCAAAAACAACAGAAAGCAGCATAAAATATAACTATTTTCATAAAAACTGTGACCTGGATTGAAAGTTTACCATCTGCGCTTTCCGATCGTTTCAGTGAAGCTACGAATCTGCAATAATAACTTTTTGCCTCTGATTCTTAAACGTGCCCCGTGTTCAGTCCGCTCGCTCATGCTAGCGTTATATGTGCGATATTCCTGTTTCTGCTCATGAATGGAAGCAGCTCAGCACTGCTGAAAAGCATTCATCGCCCTGATCGAGGAAAACATGCCGGACCGACGTGGACGCAAATAAAAGCGGAGATGGTGTTTGTTTACACAGTTTTGGCCGTAATTTTCTGGGTCCGCTGTTGGCGCAATTCAGCAAAACATGAGGTGGGTTTATTTAAAAACCGTCCGCCTCCTTTTCAATCTGGTTTCAGTAGCTGTGAGGCTTTCTCCTGACGGGCTCTGGACACTGGTCACTGGACAAACAAATAACATTCCACAGTTCTTTCAATCCAGGCCCAGGTTTGAGCCTTATTTAAATACCGTCCTGTTTATTGAACGCTGGTCATTTTAATGACCTCCAGCAGGACAGAGAGAGAGAGAGAGAGAGAGAGAGAGAGTGCTGCAATGACCAAACATTTATTCAGCACTGAGGGACGAGGAGGCCAGGAGTTACAGGGGTCACAGGAGACATTCTGGAATTGTGTGTGTTTGTGTGTGTGTGTGTGTGTGTGTGTTGATGATGTCTAGTGAATTCATTGTATATGTCAGAACAGTGGAAACTGGGGGAAACGTTCTAGACCAGTATGAATGAGAAGAACATACCAGACCAGTCTAAATGAGGAGAACATTTTAAACCAGTATGAATGAGGAGACCATTCTAGACCAGTATGAATGAGGAGACCATTCTAGACCAGTATAAATGTTTGTCTTGCTGGGAATGTTGTGTACGAAACATTCTAACAGTGTTATGATGTAAACCATTATGACGTCACACGTTCTCAGAACGTTCCTGGAACATTATTTCTGGAAGGTTACAGGCTAACGTATCTGGAACCTTTTTAAAACTCTGCTGTCTGGTTTTCTGCCTGTGAGGGGTAGAACACTGTGAGGGGTAGAACACTGTGAGGGGTAGAAAGGTCTGAAGGGGCATTAGAGGAGAACCCTGAGAAGATCACAGACAGTGTTGAGCTTTTCTGATTCCACTGGTTTCCACATTTCCTCGTCCTCCTCCCCTGCTGGACGATATCCTCCCTGTTCTGGATTTAAAGGATCAGTGAAAACAAGCTGTTCTTCATTCTCGCTCTTCATCTTCATCTTCATCTTCATCTTCAACTCTGGGTGCAGTAATTACACAGAGCCAGAGGTCAGATAGGGTCACCTCGTATCCCCTCAGTTTAACACAAAACATACAGCGAGAGAGAGAGAGAGAGAGAGAGACAGAGAGAGAGAGAGAGAGATAAGAAGAAAGAGTGAGAGCGGCAGAGAGAGAAAGAGCAGTAGAGAGAGAGAGAGAGAGAGAGAGAGATAAGAAGAAAGAGTGAGAGCGGCAGAGAGAGAAAAAGCAGTAGAGAGAGAGAGAGAGAGAGAGAGAGAGATAAGAAGAAAGAGCAGTAGAGAGAGAGAGAGAGAGTTCAGTCTGGTGTTCAGGAGGGCTGATCTCTGTTGTTTATCTGCTCTGATCGAAGATCAATCAAAAGTTCAAAAAGGTCTTTATTGATTATATTTGTACTATTAAAGTCAGATTTTTCACCATAATATATATATTTTTTAAATTTTTGTTGTTTTGTTTGTTGTTTAGTGTTTGTTTTTTCTTGGTGTATTTTTTGTTGTTTACAGTTTGTCGTTGTTGTTTGGTGATGGTTTTATTTTCTATGTTTTAGTTTTTGTTTTAGTTTTTGTTTTAGTTTTTGTTGTTTTTCCGTTAGTTTTTTGGGAATTTCTGTGGGGTTTTGTTGTTTTTATGTAGTTGTTTTTAGTTTGTTTTTTAATCTTTGTGGGTTTTTGTTGTGTTTGTTTTTTTTTTGCTGTTTTTGTTGTTGTTTTTTTACCCATCTGTGTTGAATCTGGCGTCTCCGTCTGTGCTGGTGTTTCTGAGGCGAGCTGCTTTTACTGCGAACTTTTAAATATTTTGACATGAATAATGTTGCATAAAATCAAGCGAGCTGCATAACACCCAACCCCACCTCCCCCCCCCCTTTAGAGCCCCTCTGCACGGAGATGGTTCTGCAGCGTTAGGATGCAGCGTTTGAGGACGGAGACACAATTGGAGCAGACAGAGGGTGAATATGAGAGAGTCAGCGAAGTGGAAAACCAGCTCCTCATTCACAGATGCTCAGCAAACGGAGGGATTCGCACTCCAGTGTGAACTCCTGCAGAGACGGTTCTGTGGTTTAGAACCTCCATTGTTCTCCGAGCAGATTCGGAGACGTGTGTCGTAATAAAGGATAAAATACGACTCCGTCCGAGCCGTGCTTCCCTAAATCCCACCGCCAGAAGATTACTTCACAGCAGAGCCTCTCACAAACACTCCGACCTCACATCACATCACATCACATCACATCACGCCCCGAACCAGCCCTGATCCACAGCCTCGATTCACAGCCCCGAACCAGCCCTGATCCACACCCCCGAACCAGCCCTGATCCACAGCCACGATTCACAGCCCCGAACCAGCCCTGATCCACAGCCCCGAACCAGCCCTGATCCACAGCCACGATCCACAGCCCCGATCCACAGCCCCGATCCACAGCCCCAAACCAGCCCTGATTCACAGCCCCGATCCAGCCCTGATCCAGCCCCGATCCACAGCCCCGATCCAGCCCTGATCCACAGCCCCGATCCAGCCCTGATCCACAGCCCCAAACCAGCCCTGATCCACAGCCCCGATCCAGCCCTGATCCACAGCCCCGATCCAGCCCCGATCCACAGCCCCGATCCAGCCCCGATCCAGCCCCGATCCACAGCCCCGATCCAGCTCCGATCCACACCCCCGATCCAGACAGCTCCGATCCACAGCCCCGATCCAGCCCCGATCCACAGCCCCGAACCAGCTCCGATCCGCAGCCCCGAACCAGCTCCGATCCGCAGCCCCAAACCAGCCCCGATCCACAGCCCCGATCCAGCCCCGATCCACAGCCCCGATCCAGCCCCGATCCACAGCCCCGATCCAGCCCCGATCCACAGCCCCGATCCAGCTCCGATCCACAGCCCCGAACCAGCCCCGATCCACAGCCCCGATCCAGCCCCGATCCACAGCCCCGATCCAGCTCCGATCCACCTCCCCGAACCAGCTCCGATCCACAGCCCCGATCCACAGCCCCGATCCAGCTCCGATCCACAGCCCCGAACCAGCCCCGATCCACAGCCCCGATCCAGCCCCGATCCACAGCCCCGATCCAGCTCCGATCCACAGCCCCGAACCAGCTCCGATCCACAGCCCCGATCCACAGCCCCGATCCAGCTCTGATCCACAGCCCCGATCCACAGCCCCGATCCACAGCCCCGATCCAGCTCCGATCCACAGCCCCGATCCAGCCCCGATCCACAGCTCCAATCCACAGCCCCGATCCAGCCCCGATCCACAGCCCCGAACCAGCTCCGATCCGCAGCCCCGAACCAGCTCCGATCCGCAGCCCCAAACCAGCCCCGATCCACAGCCCCGATCCAGCCCCGATCCACAGCCCCGATCCAGCCCCGATCCACAGCCCCGATCCAGCTCCGATCCACAGCCCCGAACCAGCTCCGATCCACAGCCCCGATCCAGCCCCGATCCACAGCCCCGATCCAGCCCCGATCCACAGCCCCGATCCAGCTCCGATCCACAGCCCCGAACCAGCCCCGATCCACAGCCCCGATCCAGCCCCGATCCACAGCCCCGATCCAGCTCCGATCCACAGCCCCAAACCAGCTCCGATCCACAGCCCCGATCCACAGCCCCGATCCAGCTCCGATCCACAGCCCCGATCCACAGCCCCGATCCAGCCCTGATCCACAGCTCCAATCTGCTCCCTATGATCCTAATTCACTCCACACTTCCTCATAAACACCCCGAGCCCCCTGATCAAAGACCAAACACCACGTCATGATCATGAAACGACGACAGCTGAAAAAAATCACAGACATTTGTGCTCACTCTATCACTCTCTATCACTCTCTTATACTCTCTTACACTCTCAATCACCCTCTATACACTCTGTATTACACTCTTATACACTCTGTATTACACTCTGTATTACACTCTGTATTACACTCTTATACACTCTGTATTACACTCTGTATTACACTCTGTATTACACTCTTATACACTCTGTATTACACTCTGTATTACACTCTTATACACGCTGTATTACACTCTTATACACTCTGTATTACACTCTGTATTACACTCTTATACACTCTGTATTACACTCTGTATTACACTCTGTATTACACTCTTACACACTCTGTATTACACTCTTATACACTCTGTATTACACTCTGTATTACACTCTGTATTACACTCTTATACACTCTGTATTACACTCTTATACACTCTTATACACTCTGTATTACACTCTGTATTACACTCTTATACACTCTGTATTACACTCTTATACACTCTGTATTACACTCTGTATTACACTCTGTATTACACTCTTATACACTCTGTATTACACTCTTATACACTCTTATACACTCTGTATTACACTCTTATACACTCTGTATTACACTCTGTATTACACTCTGTATTACACTCTTATACACTCTGTATTACACTCTTATACACTCTTATACACTCTGTATTACACTCTTATACACTCTGTATTACACTCTGTATTACACTCTGTATTACACTCTTATACACTCTGTATTACACTCTGTATTACACTGTTATACACTCTGTATTACACTCTGTATTACACTCTTATACACTCTGTATTACAGTCTTATACACTCTCTAGACTCTGAGGGTTAACGCATTCGGCAGGCTGAGCCAGTGCTCTCCGGGTTCTTGGCTCTGCTGAGACGTTATCAGGGTTCGGGGCGACAGGCCTGGCTCACAGGAAGCCCGGGAGCCGAGGGTTTACAGCATTAGATCATACTTTACTCACTCACTGCTCGAACCGCTCAGAGACGCTGCTCTTCTGGAGAACTCCAGCTCTCTGCCAGACTGGAACTCTGAGGGCCTCAGGACTGATGTAGAGCCGGTCCTTCTCCTGCAGGACACTGCACTCGGCGCTACACGCTTTAAGTTCTCGAAGCTCTCCGAGCTCTCGGCCCGGCGTCCTGATTTATACTGGTTGCTGGAACGCGCCACCACTGCAGCTCTGGACCTGTTTCAGCCTGCTGCCTCATCACTCTGTTAAGTCTTGGTTCCTCTCAGTGGTTCTTCATGATATTGAACTGAACTGGGTCGGGTCCGGTCGAGTCATAACCACAGGGAAGCAGCTCATTAACTCACTTGTCCTTATGGTACAAACAAACAAACAAACAAACAAACAAACAAACAAACAAACAAACAAACAAACAAACAAACGAACGAATGAATGAATGACTGAATGAATGAAAACTGTGTTTGAAGGTGACTTAAGTAATGGAAAGAGAGAGAGAAAGAGAGAGAGAGAGAGAGTGTGTGTGTGTGTGTGTGTGTGTGTGTGTGCTAAGAGTTTCTACGTTAAACCTCAGAGCTATAAACTGACCAACCGTTTAAAAACCATCCTGTAAAAATGCCGTAACCATGGTGACGCTCTGCTTTTTGCGTCATCGTCCTAAAGAAAGAGCTCTGGGCGGTCAACCCTCAAGTGTGTTTGGTCAGTGTATGTTTGGTCAGTGTGTGTGTTTGGGAGTCAGACTGGGCTTTTCTGATGTGTGTGTTTTGCTCAGCAGCAGCAGACTCACACAAACACAATCGCTTCTAATTCTTAGTAATAAAAACAACAAGAACAACAAGAACAACAACAATAATAATAATAATAATATCGCTATGACTACAACACAGATACAGCCCATATTTTATTTCCTATTCAAACCCACCAGTGCAGCTACTCGAGTCTTCTGAGTTTTATATGGAATGATGATGAAGATGATGAAGATGTGCACCTCTCCACTCTGAAAGGGTTTATTTATTTATGTATTAATTTGTATTTAATATAATTTCACTTTTTAAATAAAATTTATACGTTTGTAATTTGATTACATTTTGTAAAATTATAGATTGAATGATCATCATGTGTTTTTTAATCTGTTTACTAACAATTAAATTAGAATTATTTATTTCTGTTTTTTTTATCACTAACTTCCATTTATTTGTTTTCTCAAAAATCTAATTTGATTTTTCAATGTTTTTATATAAATAGTTTTTTTGTATGTTTTGCCCAAAAATTGAAATTGAGTTTTGTCAAAACATTTTTTAAATATAGTTTTATTGTTAATTTTTTTATAACTGTTTATAATGCTTGAATGTTTTAATTTTATTGTTTACAAAAATGAACATTTTATTAGATTTTTAAAAAATGGGATAAAATTTAAGTCTATTAAACATGTCCTGCAGTTTTTTAAAACATTATAATTATAATCTTATAATTTTGTGTTTTTGGTGAAACTCTTATGTTAGAAATGTGCTGATGGTTCACAGACTGAATGTGATGCTGAAGTGACGGAATCAGTCAGTGGTTTGGGTTGGTCTGATGTGTCGGTCCGGATGTGGCCATTAACGGGTTAAGCGCCTCAGTTCTGGGCTCGTGTGAAAGCTCGGCTCTCGTGTTCCTCTCACTGAAGGTTGCGTGAGCTCCCAGCAGCCTCAGACGCAGCTCTTCACATGTATGGAAGCCAGTGTTCTGCAGAGGGAGGCTGAGGGGCGCTGTTTTTGAAACCTGATGCTCCGATCTCTGCCCATCAAAGAGTGCCTCGGATTTCTCAGCATTTTCACATTCCGACTCCACTGATTTGTTTCTGTGTTCTGTAAATCATTAGCAGGCCGGGCTCGCTCTGCGCCGCTCTCAACCAGAACAAAAGCCTCTCCGCAGGCCCAGAGGACGCTGGAGGCGGAGGAGAACCGCACTGCAGGACGTTTCGCAAGGTAGGCCGCATCCTCCCTCCATCCCTCCATCCTTCCATCGGAGAGCGGTCAGGTTTGGATTTGGAGGCGACCTCAGAGAATCCTCTGAGTTTTTGTTTGTAATGAGAAGAACTCTGTTCTGTTCTGAAGGGTCGGAGACGTCCAATACTAGGACACACGGTCAGTACAGGAGATTCCGGGTTTCTTCATGGTGCAAACAATGGAATGTCCCCTCCAAGGTCCAGTTCTGTACCTGTTTCATAACCACTGTCATGTGAGGCTGTCAAGGGTTCTGATTCTGACCCGAGGACGGTGGGGACCCGAAGCGATCCCACTACAGATCAGCCTCAGATAGACAGAGGTCCGGTTTCATCTTTGTAGGCTTCAGACCTTCAAATCTGAACATATCTCTCCCCCCCCTCTCTCTCTCTCTCTCTCTCTCTCTCCCTCTCTCTCTCTCTCTCTCCCTCTCTCTCTCTCTCACCCTCCTCCGCCTCATGCTGAAGGTCTGGTTCTGGTTCTGAGGTTCTGTTTAATGTTGAACTCAGTTTCAGTTAAATGGTGATTGTTGGGTAAATTTGCGACTGATCAGTTTCACATTCAGATTTGTTTTGATTTAGAGAGAAAGAACACAGCCCAGTAGCCTGCAGCCTCAACACACACACACACACACACACACACACATATGTGCTGACCCTAAGAAGACTCGAGTCTCTGCTGTTTTGCTTAAAGCTCAGTTGACAGAATTTTCTGTATTTAAAACACAATTAATTAAACAGATCATTCATCAAATTATAAATGTTTTAATTTTTTATAAAAAAAAGGTAAAAATGTTGTCAAATATAGTTATAAATAAATAAATATATAAATAAGCAGTCACTATTTTGACTTTGATCAAACGGTCATAATATTGGATTAAAAAGAATTAGAAAAATATAACAAAAAATAAACAAAAGTTGCTATTTTATAATAGATGTCAGAATATTAATAAATTAAGTAATTATATTTTTGATAAAAAGATAAAATATATATTGAACATATTACAATATTTAATATTAAGATTTTTAATAAAAACATATTTTAAAAATATTAAATATAGAAAATAGTCAATATTTTGATAAAATATTCATAATATTAGAAAAAGTAACTATTAATTGTTGTGTTTTGCCAATAAAACAAACAGGACCTGTGTTTATAATGTCCTGCAATGAATGAATGATGTGTTTAATTAATTATGTTTTAATTCCAGGACATTATAAATACAGGTCCTGTTTGTTTTACTGGCAAAACACAACAATTAATAGTTATTTTCCAATATTATGATAATTTTATCAAAATATTGACTATTTCCCCAATATTTTTACCTGTTTCATCAAACATAGTGACTTAATTTACTAATATTCTGACATCTGTTATAAAAGTAGTGACTTTTGTTATCTTTCTGTGATCTATTTGTCATAATTCTGATAATAATTTATTAGTGGATCAAAATAGTATTTTTTTCCCATATAATGACCGCTCTACATCTACAGCAGCAGCAGTAAAGCGTGTAGGTCAGTAGGTGCTGAGTTCGGATGCCCCATGGCTGTGTGAGGATTAGCCCTAAGAAGATTCCTCTGGTTCTTAGGCCGGTTCTCTGCAGGTACCTGACCTGTCTCACTCTGCTGCAATAAAACCGGCGCTGGAGCCGAGCCCCGGGGGCTTCAAAGCAGAGTCTTCAACCACACAGCAGGGCGAGGGTCAACAGGGCGAGGGTCAGACTGACGCGTTCTGCTGACCTAGACCATCCTTGACCTACAGTCAGAACCTGTCCTCATCCACAGTGGTGTGTGTAGAGCATCTTGAGGTTCTTGAGTAGAAGAACAAAGTAGCTTCTAGAACCTCAGTGGAGTTGTGTAGTACTTTGAAGCCCAAAGGTGCAAATACAGATCTGACTGATTGATTGGCTGATTGATTGGCTGATTGATTGACTGATTGGTTTGACTGATTGGTTTGACTGCCCGGTGGTCCTGAAGCTCCTGTGGTGGACTGACTGCAGTGAAGGCTGGAGAAGAGAAGCTGCTCCAGGTGTCAGTGAGAAGGTCAGGAGATTGCTGTGATGTCTGTGATCTGTGACCTCAGGCTCTGAGGGAGGGTGGGCTTGTATTTCGGCCCCCAGCTGCTCATACTGACCTGAGAGAAAGACGCTGGGTAAGAGTGGACGGAGAATTCCACCAAATTTTTGAAATTCACACATAATTTAGTGTTGGTGAAACTGGTGGTGAATGGTGGCAGGCATCGGTCACCATGACTACAACACAGATACAGCCCATAATTTATCTCTTATCCAAACCCACCAGTGCAGCTACACGAGTCTTCTGAGTTTTATATGGAATGATGATGATGATGATGATGATGATGATGGTAAAATAATGAATAGAGAATCTCCGTTAATGCAGTTTTCTTTAGGGACTACTTTCTGTAGCTGCACTACACCCTGCAGCATGTATCCCTCCACCATTTTAATGATCTGGTTCTAAAAGCAGGTTCTAGAGCCGAACTCTTCTCAGAACTCTGGTAGAACAGTGTCTCAGGCATCAGGCAGTGTCTTCATCACCATTAGGTGAAGAACTTTCTGTGAGGAGCTTTTATTAGAGCTTCAGACGTCTGCTTAGGTTATCTAGAGGTTATCTAGAACCGAGCATTTCACACTAAACCCACCAGAACCCCCAAACCCCACTATATATTTTAAGTGTGAGGACGCTATCTGCTTGCTGTTTGCGGGATTGGCTCAGTTGGTCAGAAAAGTGGCGTTTGAAATTGCGCAATAGATTCATGGTTCGAATGGAAACCAATGATAATAAGCCCCGCCCACAAACAAGCCCAGAGAGAGTCCTGGGTACAGACTTATATATATATATATATATATATTTGGGACGAGCAAAAGCATGGAAAAAATGTTTCTATTTGGTTTCAAACTGTTCAAACCACACACACACACACACACACACACACTTCACCAAGGTGCAGGAAGTGCGGCACCGCAAGCAGCCTTTAAAACGCCATCTCTCTGAAAGCAACAGCTCGTGAATCGGACGCACACCGGTTCAGCGCCGCGGTGATGTCATTGCAGGCCGTGGCTCCAGAGTTTGGCCGGAAAACCTCGTGAAAATTCTGAAGCGCTGCCATGAGAAGCCTTCTTTCAGAGCCGTGATTTATGCTGCACACCTCCTACCAGAACCCCAGAACCCGCTCTGCTGAGACCTCAGCGCATACCTGCACCTCTCCAGCTTCAGCAGCACAGCGGGCCCAGAGCGAAACTCGCTGAAGGCCCAAGCCTGTTCATCTGCACAGCTGAAGACAAAGAGTCCAAGAAGTCTGTGTTGGCTAAATGCTACTCTACTACTTTGTGTAGTAGCAGAGCATTTAGCCAGTGCAACTTTCAGCTATCTGCTTAAAAGTATACAAAAGTATTTGGACACCTGTTCATTCATTGCTTCTTCTGAAATCAAAATTATTAAAGAGTTCCTCCTGCTTCTGTTGGAGTAACTGTCTCTACTGTCCAGAGAAGAGGACCTTCTACTAGATTCTGGAGGAGAATTGCTGTGAGGAGTTGATTGCATTCAGCCACGAGAGCGTTAGTGAGCTCAGGATGTTGGAAGATCAAAAGTACTGGATGGAGCTCCGCCACCATCATTCCAGAGAACACAGTTCCTCCACTGCTCCACAGCTCCTCAATGCTGGGGGGCTTTATACCCCTCTAGTCCACGCCTGGCATTAGGCAGCATGAAGCCAATAGGGTCATGATGTTGATCTGCTCCAGAGAGTCCTATTCTATTGGCAGTACTTCTTCTCTACAGGGACTAGACAAGCTGTGTGTGCATTTGCACATCTGTGTCAGTAATGGGTGCAGCTTAAAGTAGCTGAATGCATTCATTAGACAGGGTGTCCACAAACATTTGGACAGTGCATTTAGCATGCTAGTTTTTTTCTATCTAGCGTGACACATCTGAAAGTTTTTGGGTCTGTGTTTCTGTGAGTTAACCGCCAGTAAAGAAGAGCGTTAGACCACCACGCTAAGCTGGACAGTTGTAGTGTCTGACCTGAAGACAGGACTTCACCTGGAAAGCAGCTTACTATCAAGACAGGGGGACATTTGATCCCTCAGACTGGCTGTGGTCACAGCACAGGGCCGGTTTCGGGGACGAAGGCAGTCAGTGCAGCGTGGGCACGGCCACTCTGGTCTACTCTGTGGTCAGGAGAGTTTTATGAGGCGGTGTTTAGCGTCATTACGGGCAGAACAGCATCCGCACATTAAAAAACCTCAGGAACCCGGAGGATCTGATTATGCAGTGACCAAAACCTGATGTCCACTCTGCAACTCCTCTAGTGTGTACTGCAGTTCTTCTTAGAGAAGCAAGCAGCCAAGTGTCCTCACAACCCTCTAAATGTCCATGTTTTCATCGTCCAGAGGGTGTGTGGAGAGTATAAAGAGCTGAGTATGCAATCACACACACACACACACACACACACACACAGACACTGAGTTCAAGTGGTAATGGATGACCTAAACTGCTAAAGGCCTTTTTACACACATACTGCCGTGTCAGGGTGTCCTGGACAGAGCAGCAGTTAATGCAGGAGGACTGATGGAGACCAGAGCATCCCACAGAGCTTCGGACTGGGACGGGCTTTCAGCAGAGTACGGACTGACTCCCCTCGACTCCTCTATTCTCCAGTGAGACCCACAAGCCCACACCACTGCTTTCCAGAACTACACCCACAGCTTGTCCCAACGTCTGCACTGGAGATTTCTGGTGTTGTTTAAGTGCATCCTCATAAGATGTACTTCCAGGTATTATTATAATATATGTATTTTTATCTAACTTAAATACAATGTATTTAATTCCACACGCTAAAATGTATTTTTGAATATTGTACTTATAAACCACATATATTATAATATATTATATTATGTTTAAAAATACATTTGTTTTAAACTATGTGGAGAAATAATATATATATATATATATATATATATATATATATATATATATATATATATATGTAACATATCTTAAAGTCAAGGGTTAGCAAATTTACATTTAACATGGAAAAAGAGACAGATGCACAGTAAACTTTTGCATTTGGATCATATATATTATTATTATTATTATTATTATTATTTATAATTTATTATTATTACTTTTAAAGGAACTAAAAGCAAAGGCCCATTTCATACATGACAAAACATATATATTTTAAAACCTTTTTAAATGTATTTGTAAACATTTACTAAACAGATATGTTTTGTGGCCATTTGCACACATTGCAAAGATATATTTTTGAATGTAGATTTTTTCCATACAGGTGAGAAGAGTTAGACTGCAGAGAGGCTCTCACAAAACTGTCTTTCCTAATATTTCTAAAATCACATGTTTTTTTAGCATGTTGTCTGTGTAAACTGCGTGAACTGCAAGTGTTCAGTGTGTGTTTAATATTAATGTAGCATGTTTAGCATGTGTTCAGTGGGCACTAAGTGTGTTTAACATTTGTTTAGTGTGCATTTTGTGTTTAGCATGTTTAGCGTGTGTTGGGTTTGAGTTTAGAGTGTTTAGCGTGTGTTGGGTTTGAGTTTAGATTGTTTAGCGTGTGTTGGGTTTGAGTTTAGAGTGTTTAGCATGTGTTGGGTTTGAGTTTAGTGTGTTTAGCATGTGTTGGGTTTGAGTTTAGTGTGTTTAGCATGTGTTGGGTTTGAGTTTAGAGTGTTTAGCGTGTGTTGGGTTTGAGTTTAGAGTGTTTAGCGTGTGTTGGGTTTGAGTTTAGAGTGTTTAGTGTGTGTTGGGTTTGAGTTTAGCATGTTTAGCATGTGTTGGGTTTGAGTTTAGAGTGTTTAGCATGTGTTGGGTTTGAGTTTAGAGTGTTTAGCGTGTGTTGGGTTTGAGTTTAGTGTGTTTAGCATGTGTTGGGTTTGAGTTTAGAGTGTTTAGCGTGTGTTGGGTTTGAGTTTAGAGTGTTTAGCATGTGTTGGGTTTGAGTTTAGTGTGTTTAGCGTGTGTTGGGTTTGAGTTTAGTGTGTTTAGCGTGTGTTGGGTTTGAGTTTAGAGTGTTTAGCGTGTGTTGGGTTTGAGTTTAGAGTGTTTAGCATGTGTTGGGTTTGAGTTTAGTGTGTTTAGCATGTGTTGGGTTTGAGTTTAGAGTGTTTAGCATGTGTTGGGTTTGAGTTTAGAGTGTTTAGCGTGTGTTGGGTTTGAGTTTAGAGTGTTTAGCGTGTGTTGGGTTTGAGATTTGGAGTGTTTAGTGTGTGTTGGGTTTGAGTTTAGTGTTTAGTGTGTGTTGGGTTTGAGTTTAGTGTGTTTAGCATGTGTTGGGTTTGAGTTTAGTGTGTTTAGCATGTGTTGGGTTTGAGTTTAGTGTGTTTAGCGTGTGTTGGGTTTGAGTTTAGAGTGTTTAGCATGTGTTGGGTTTGAGATTTGGAGTGTTTAGTGTGTGTTGGGTTTGAGTTTAGTGTTTAGTGTGTGTTGGGTTTGAGTTTAGTGTGTTTAGCATGTGTTGGGTTTGAGTTTAGTGTGTTTAGCGTGTGTTGGGTTTGAGTTTAGAGTGTTTAGCATGTGTTGGGTTTGAGTTTAGTGTGTTTAGCGTGTGTTGGGTTTGAGTTTAGAGTGTTTAGCATGTGTTGGGTTTGAGTTTAGAGTGTTTAGCGTGTGTTGGGTTTGAGTTTAGAGTGTTTAGCGTGTGTTGGGTTTGAGTTTAGAGTGTTTAGCGTGTGTTGGGTTTGAGTTTAGAGTGTTTAGTGTGTGTTGGGTTTGAGTTTAGAGTGTTTAGCGTGTGTTGGGTTTGAGTTTAGTGTGTTTAGCATGTGTTGGGTTTGAGTTTAGTGTGATTAGAGTGTGTTGGGTTTGAGTTTAGAGTGTTTAGCATGTGTTGGGTTTGAGTTATGAGTGTTTAGCGTGTGTTGGGTTTGAGTTTAGCGTGTTTAGCATGTGTTGGGTTTGAGTTTAGAGTGTTTAGCGTGTGTTGGGTTTGAGTTTAGCATGTTTAGCGTGTGTTGGGTTTGAGTTTAGAGTGTTTAGCGTGTGTTGGGTTTGAGTTATGAGTGTTTAGCGTGTGTTGGGTTTGAGTTTAGCGTGTTTAGCATGTGTTGGGTTTGAGTTTAGAGTGTTTAGCGTGTGTTGGGTTTGAGTTTAGCGTGTTTAGCGTGTGTTGGGTTTGAGTTTAGAGTGTTTAGCGTGTGTTGGGTTTGAGTTTAGAGTGTTTAGTGTGTGTTGGGTTTCAATTTAGAGTGTTTAGCGTGTGTTGGGTTTGAGTTTAGAGTGATTAGCGTGTGTTGGGTTTGAGTTTAGCGTGTTTAGCGTGTGTTGGGTTTGAGTTTAGAGTGTTTAGTGTGTGTTGGGTTTGAGTTTAGAGTGATTAGCGTGTGTTGGGTTTGAGTTATGAGTGTTTAGTGTGTGTTGGGTTTGAGTTTAGAGTGTTTAGCGTGTGTTGGGTTTGAGTTATGAGTGTTTAGCATGTGTTGGGTTTGAGTTATGAGTGTTTAGTGTGTGTTGGGTTTGAGTTTAGAGTGATTAGAGTGTGTTGGGTTTGAGTTTAGAGTGTTTAGCGTGTGTTGGGTTTGAGTTATGAGTGTTTAGTGTGTGTTGGGTTTGAGTTTAGAGTGATTAGAGTGTGTTGGGTTTGAGTTTAGAGTGTTTAGCGTGTGTTGGGTTTGAGTTATGAGTGTTTAGTGTGTGTTGGGTTTGAGTTTAGAGTGATTAGAGTGTGTTGGGTTTGAGTTATGAGTGTTTAGTGTGTGTTGGGTTTGAGTTTAGAGTGTTTAGCGTGTGTTGGGTTTGAGTTTAGTGTGTGTTGGGTTTGAGTTCCAGACTTAAAATTAAAAACTTCCTTTAAATCAATTATTTTATTACATTTTAAATTGTTTGTATTTTCAGACTGTACAGGACGGTGATGTGCGCCCTGTAGGAGAGCCGCTCCAGTGTAGAGCTACAGCAGTAAACCTCAGACCCAAGCAGGTCTGGGCTGCCTGACTACATGTAAAGAAAGGATGGGGGTGTTTACTGGGTGAGTTTGACTTTTGGCCTAACTGGGCTTCAAAGGGTTAATGTAGAAATGTTGATGAAGGGTTTTTGGACAGTTTTACCAGATTGTCCCTCCGTGACCCAGTCTGCTTCCTGCTGACCGCTACAGACACTCCTGCAATGCCATCGAGCTTTGATGTGACATCAGAGCTTTACCAAAGTCCAGGGAAAACTACAGACCTACTGGGCCACAGTGACCCCTGAGCTTTACCTCCAACCATGTACCATCCATCAGCACTGTCCCCTTCCTTTGGACACAAGCACACAGGCTGGCCAAGACTGACCTCATCTCCTTGTCCACTGCCATAAAAAGCATGCTGAGAGGAAAACCCTGCGGAGAAACGCACCAGTTAACCCAGTAGCACCAGAATACGTCCCCACCACATTCTCTTAAACCTCAAATCTAATGTCCCAGAAACTTCCCGGCTTCTCTCAAATAAAACAGTTTATGTTGTATGTAAATATAACCTACCGTTCACCCCCCTCAACACCGCCCCCCCCCCCCACCTCTATACTCTCCATATATGGAAACTAAGCTGCAAAAAAGCCTATTTTATTTATAGTATTTGTGAAGTCACAAAATTAACTCATTTGCATATGTTCACCTATTCTATTTAAAAGGAGTGTTTCAGCTCAGACTGTTTTTGAGTTTAATGAGTCACAATGCAGAGCATCCATTCAGAACAGAGCTCATTTGCATATATCAGTCTTAAAGGCACATCAACAAATCCAACTTACACTGTACCGCCACAACAGACCTGACCTTTCGAGACATGGACTTCACAAGCCCTCTGAAGGTGTCCTGCAGGTAACGTTAGCAGCAGTGGATCCTTCAAGTCCTGTAAGTTGTAAAGTGGGCAGAGCTTCCATGAGCATCAATGAGCCAGTTTGCCATGGAACTGCATCCGCTGCCAACCAGTACTTTTTTTATGATGTGTTGAAATGGCAGAATGAGTCATCCAGCATCAGTACCAGACCTCACTGATGCTTCTGATGGCTGAATGCAATCAAATCCCCCTTACATCAATGTTCCAGCATCTACCATAAAGCTTCCCCCGATAGCAGAGGATTTCCAGCCGGGGTTTCGTGGGTTAAAGGCCTTGTTTTCTGAGAGCTTCATGATGTTCTGATTTCAGAGGTCTGGACTCGGGGAGAGTGAGATAGTGTTGTTGGGGGAGTTGTAAACGCTGAATTCTGGGATGTGTGGAGTGCATTGTGTTGAAGTCATTCTTTGATGGTGTTGATTCTGAGTGTAATGTTCTCCGACTGGGTTCGGTTCCTGAGAAACTGAGAACTGGAGGATAAATCTCAGCCTGTCTGACCGCTAATTAGGAGCGGACATCCCGCCCATACCTGAAACCATCGCTCTCTTTCCTTTAGCATCAGAGCTGGACTGGCCATCGGTAGGACTGGGGTCATTTCTGGCCAGCAAAGGTTCATCCATTCATTCCTCAGGTAGAAGTGAGTGGAGATACTAGGTTTTAAAAGACTTCTATAGAAGCTGAAGTATCAACTGAAGCTTTTTACTCCAGTAAAAGTGTAAAAGTACTGGTTTCAGAACGACTTCAAGTAGAAAAGTAAAAGTAATGGAAGGAAAACAGGCCGAAAGCTTAGGCAGCACCACAGGGGTCTATAGTGCACTACCCCCCCCCCCCCCTCCTCCCCAAAAAAAACCATTTCTCTAAAAGTCATAATGAGGAGAATGATCTATTAAAATGTTGATGTTAAAATGTTGGGCTGCACTAGGCTCCTGTTTCAGCTGCAGATCTGCCCATTGAAAATGAAGCATTTCAGTAATATGTAAGAATGTAATGTAAGATGTAAGAAGTAGAAGTAAAAAGTTGCTGAAAAATAAACAATTACTCCAGTAAAGTTTAGAGAACCAACATTTCTACTGTAGTAAAGTAACGAAGTATTAGTGTTGTAATGTCACGGTGATACAAATACACTAGCAACACCCAACCAGCCACATGAGGTACCACAGCAACCCCCTAAGATATCATTAGAAACTGTCTTGCAATCCCTCAACAACCCTCTTAGCAGCCACCAAGCAACACAACACTACAACCGCTTGAAATATCTAGAGCAACCACCTAGGATACCTTAGCAACTACCTAGGCGCACTACATCACACATCTAGCAACCACATAGCAACACCGTAGGATACCATAGAACCTACCTAACAACACTATAGCAAGCACATAGCAAGAGACAATTGCTGCCACCTGAAATACCTTAGCAACACTTAACAAGCATTTAGAAACACCATAGCAACTGTGACTGACAGGGGCCCTAAAATATGTATTAACTGAGTATTTAGCAAGAACAGTTAGAGTCATGGGATCCAGTGTAATATATTTATAATAATAATAATAATATATAATATATCGATGGGGCCCAAAATCCTTGGTGGATGGCAATACCATAGTAGCCACCTAGCAACACCATAGCAATCACCTAGCAACCACTTAGCAACACCATTGCAACCACCGGGGATACTAAAATAGCCACCTAGCAAGACCATAGCAAACACGGCAGCCACCTAGGATACCATAGCAGCCAGTTAGCAAAGTCATAGCAACCACCTAGCAAAAACACCCTAGTTTCACCCTAGTGACCATAAAGCAGCAAGACCACTCCCATTTTTCCAGAAATGTATGTAATCAGGTTTGTAAATTTTGTTTTTATTCATAAACTATTTGTTTTTTTGTTTTTTTTTTGCATATTTGAGCTTTTGATCTTTGTAGATGTTTGTTGTTTATATGATTTTTAATGCTTTGAAGATTCACTAGAACTTAAAACTGTGCAGATTGTGAAGTTCCAGTCCGTCCCACATCAGTGTCTGTGAGTGGAGGAGAGGTTTTATTATGGTCTGGATTTGATGAGAGGTTATTGTTGTGTGCTGCCTTATAAAAACATCCTTTACTCTTTTTTATTGTTTTTAATATAAACACTGTGAGAGAACTGATAGAGAATGGAAGAGTAGGCAAGTATTGGAGAGATTTCAGGTGTGTTTGAATGCACAGTGCTGGAACCTGAGCGGCTTAACTACAACTGCATCCATCTAGCCCTGCTTCACCGTAGCGGTGGGTTTGGGGGGGTAATCAAACACTGGGTTTGTTTTATAGCGATGTAAAACGTGCTCGAGTGGAACCAGGTTGGGCAGAGAAACAAACACAGCGCAGGGCATGTGAGGACGCTGCAGCGAGAAATGGAGGGCAGCTGAAAGAAACAATGAAGCAAGAGTAAATATTTGTGAGCGCTGATGGTCTGTAGGTCTGCCTGTCACTGTGGATGGATGAGTGTGGGCGAGTGTTCCTGCTGGATGAGTCAATTCTCTGAATTAGCCTCTTCATCTAAACCAGTGTCTCAGTTAAAGCGACAGTTACGGAAAGCGGAGCTACGATGCTCATTATATGGACAAAAGTATTGGGACACCTGCTCATTCATTGTTTCTTCTGAAATCAAGGGTATTAAAAGAGTCTCTCCTGCTTCTGTTGGAGTAACTGTCTCTACTGTCCAGAGAAGAAGACTTTCCACTAGATTTAAGAGGAGCATTGTTGTGAGGATTTGATTGCATTCAGCAACAAGTTAGTGAGGTCAGGATGTTGGATGACGATCATCACCCCACCTCATCATCCCCAACTCATCCCATTCAAAAGTACTGGATGGAGCTCCTCCACCATCATTCTAGAGAACACAGTTCCTCCACTGCTCCACAGCTCCTCAATGCTGGGGGGCTTTATATCCCTCTACTAGCCCACACTTGACATTAGACCGCATGGTGCCAATTGGTTCATGATGTTGATCTGCTCCAAGTTTTTTCCTGTGTTTTTTGACCCAGTTTTGACCTTTGTGGCCTGAACCAAAGGCCAAACTTTGCATGATGCTAACTGATGCTAATAATGCTATTAGCTTAGCTGATAAGAGCGTCTTTGTAGTGAAAGGTCGTGACCTGAACACTGAGATAGAAAAGAAGTGTCAGATCTGCAGGAGAGAATCCATCAGCAGCTGAGTGAGGAGCGATAGATAGATAGTGAGAGAGAGAGAGAGCAAGAGAGAGAGAGGTGAAATGTGTATGTGCATATATATATATATATATATATATATATATATATATACACACACATATACACTATATGTCCAAATGTTTGGACTCCTTTCCTGAAGACCCCAGCATTGAGGAGCTGTGGAGCAGTGGAGGAACTGTGTTCTCTGGAATGATGGTAGAGGAGCTCCATCCAATACTTTTGGATGGGAGGAGTTGGGGAGTTGGGGATGATGAGGTGGGGTGGTGATCCAACATCCTGACCTCACTAGTCGCTAAATGCAATCAAATCCTCACAGCAATGTGAGCTTCAAAATCTAGTAGAACATCTTCTCTGGACAGTAGAGACAGTTACTCCAACAGAAGCAGAATCAGCTCTTTAAATAGCCTTGATTTCGGTAGAAAAAGTGATTGGGCAGGTGTCCCAATACTTTTGTCTATTTTGTAGATTTGTACACATATGAAATATGTGTGTGTGTTTGTTTGTCTGTGTGTGAGTGTGTGTTCTGCTCTGCATTACAGCTTAATAAATCAGCCGTCACACTCCTCCCCCTGCCTCTCTCTCTCTCTCTCTCTCACACACACACACACACACACACACACACACACAAACACACACACACACAGTCTTTCTGTCACAGATAATTAAAGCGAACTCAGTTCACAAGTCAATCTGAAGTTTCTGTGCTTGTCGGTCGAATCCGAGGGGACTAAAACTGAACCCTGCAAATCCTCCCACAGCGTCCTGGTGGAGTGTTGCTAAACAGACAGCTCCGGCCCTTAAAGCTGATTGGCCGAGTCGTGTATGAAGGCATTCAAAATACTCTGTAACTCATTATTTCAGGGCCACCACCATAAGGGCGTTATTACACATGTATAAACACTGAATAATGTCAATGTAAAGCAGCTCTGAAGTCGTTATGAATGGCTTATATGTCAGTATTTGCAAGACAGTGACAAACACTCAGGTGGTTCTTGAGGTAAATGCTGTTGTGCGGCGTAACGGTGTGGTATTAATCAGGAATATCCTTATTTGTGTATTTCTCCACTGGTTACAGTGTGTTGTAGTGATCTCACTTCAGTTATGTGTATATATACAGCCATGTGCAACCCCTTAACCCTTTAAACTCTGAATGTACGTCCACATTTCATTACTTTTATAATTTACATAAATTACATGGACCCTAAAATAGAGCCCTGTGGGACTCCACGCTTCATTAACTTAGGCTTAAGGGGTTAACACACACTGAAGTGTACGTATTTGAAAAATTACAACATAAAATAAGGTGTGTGTTTTTCTGGTTTGCACCAAATGATTCCAAGTAGGCTTAAGAGATCCTGGCCCACCAAGATCCAGACCAGTAAGAAGTGGATAAGAAGATAATGGATGGATGTAAGTGAGGTGTGTACAGACGTTACGTTAGTTAGAAGCTTGTGGTGAGACTCGGGTTGATGCTCTACAGGAGGACAAACTATATACAAAAAAAAAAAAAATTAAAAATAAAGTTATATAAAACATTATATTAAATAAATACAAAATATACACAAAATACAGAAGGCAGGAGGGATTTGTAGAAATTCTTTGATATGTACATTTATGAGACAGGTATAGTCTGAGAGAGAGTGGAGCTAAATATTAATATGTATGATTTTGTCTATTCCTGTTGTATAAAGTGACTTAGTGATGTTGTCCATAGCAGTGATATATAGAGTATTAATAATTAATAATAAAGTGTCCGAGTGGTGAAAGGTTCACATCTTGTTCAGGAACCTGATGGCTTGTGGGTAGAAACTGTTCATTAGCCGGTTTGTTTTGGCCTGGATGCTGCGGTACCTCCTGCCTGATGGCAGTAAGGTGAACAGGCCATGTGCTGGGTGGCTACAGTCTAACCGGATCAGGCAGCAGGACTGGTAGATGTCCTGCAGGTCTGGAAGTTTGCTGTCTATGATGGACCATAAATGTCCACATTTATGGAACATTTACATTTGATCTTTTATTTCTCTTTGATTAAATTCAGTAAGTAAATATAATTATAAAATCTATTATATTATTAAATCTTATTTTAAACTGTCATTTGAACTATTTAACTTATTTTGTACTTTCGAACAGAGGCGTCCATCTAAACCTTTGCGTAGAACAGGTGTTCATGTAAAACCCGGGCTCCTGCAGGGTGGAGATGATGTGACGTGGTCTTGCGTGTAGATTGAATTGACTGATGGGGCTTTCAATGAGCCGCCCCAGCGTCCTGCACAGTCCTGCACAGTCCTGCCCAGTCCTGCACGGCTGAATGTCATGTTCCCCACTGACAGTTCAATCCACAGTGACAGCAGCCATGAAGCCCATTACTCCCAACTAACGTACTGAGTGGGGGAGGGGGGGTGGTCTTACTACGAGCTTCTACAAACACACACTGTATTCCTGCAATCCTGCAACATGTCCAGATGTTTGTGTAGCTGAATGAATTCCAAAGAAGAGGTGTCCACAAACATTTGGACACATTGTGGTGTTTCGTCCAGCCTGTTCCTCAACCTCTGAAAATGCTTATTGATCTTGAGATGATGTTGCCAGATTGAGACCGGCGGCCAGGATGATCAGATGGAGTTTAGCTGGTTTAGCTTACATGGAAACACACACACACACACACACACACTCTCACACACACACACACATAGACGTAAACTCCATGAGAGCGATCCCTGAAGTATTATTCTGGGCTGAGATCATACGCTAACCAGAGCTTCAGACCACAAACCAGCCGAGGAGCCCGCTAGCTAACGTCCCCCTAAGGCCTCTTCAGAGCTCAGATGGAGAGGAAAGAGGAAACAATCCATTTCTCTCTCTCGCTCTCTCTCGCTCTCTCGCATTCTCTCTCTCTCTCGCTCGCTTTTCCATTTCCTGTATGCGTGGTATTCTGCAGCGGCTCTCATTTACATTATTTGTCCAAATGTTTGTGGACACCCCTCTCACCCCCTGTGGAGAAGTATTGTCAATAGAATAGATCAACATGACCCTATAAGCACCATGCTGCCTAATGCCAGGCGTGGGCTAGAGGGGTATAAAGCCCCCCAGCATTGAGGAGCTGTGGAGCAGTGGAAGAACTGTGTTCTCTGGAATGATGGTGGTGGAGCTCCATCCAATACTTTTGATCTTCCAACATCCTAACCTCACTAACGCTCTCGTGACTGAATGCAATCAAATCCTCACAGCAGAAAGCTGTCTTCTGGACAGTAGAGGCAGTTACTCCAACAAAAGCAGGAGAAACTCTTTTTAATAATCTTGATTTCAGAAGAAACAATGAATGAATGAGCAGGTGTCCCAATACTTTTGTCTATTTATTGAATCAGAGACTATTTGACATTACAAATGAACTCAGAATGAGCTCAAATAAACCAGATTAGGCTGTTTAAAGGCTGTTTACAGTCTCCAAACTAATATTACACAACCCCAGAGACGCAGAGCCCGTCCAGCTCTCCTGACCTAGTGTTTTTCCCCTGGGTCGCTCCGGTCCGGCTGAAACGTGGCCTGTCTTTCTGCTTGTTTGGATCATTTCCTGTGAGGCCCTCATGCCTTTCTGTTTCTGACAGCGGCTCTAATCCCCCAGAGAAACACACTGCAGTGTGTGTAGTGCAGCTTCCACAGGCCGGCCCCGGATCTGCATACACCACAGCACACCCCCTCTCGAGGCCGGGGCTCTAAATCACACACTAATTGGTCGGGTTACTTGTTAGATGCATTAGACAAACTGTTCCTTCAGCTCGATCAGCCAGATCAGCCAGATCAGCCCGAGCGTCTCAGCAGCTTATTTTTGTTTGTTTTTCTTTAACAAAGACAACCATTTAGAAAAGAGCTCATTTGCATATGAATACATAGTAAAATATGGGTCATGGGCTTTTATAGGCTGTGTGTTACTCTCTGAAAGACACAGAATGAGATCACTTTATGGACAAAAGTATTGGGACACCTGCTCAATCATTGCTTCTTCTGAAATCAAGGCTATTAACAAGAGCTGATCCTGCTTTGTTGGAGTAACTCTCTCTACTGTCCAGAGAAGACTTTCTACTAGATTATGGAGAAGGAGCGTTGCTGTGAGGATTTGATTGCAGTCAGGATGTTGGATAATCACCACCTCATGACAAATACTTGTGGACACCCTTTCTAATTCAGCATTCAGCCACTTTAAGATTCTCTGGAATGATGGTGGTGCTCCATCCAATACTTTTGGATGGGATGAGTTGGGGTGGTGATCCTTCATCCTTGATAAATAGAGACAGTTACTCCAACAAAAGCAGGATAAACTGTCCCAATACTTTTGTCCTCATAGTGTATGAAGCAGGGGTGCTGTACTGTGTGTTCTGAGAACTCTCTCAGAAGTCTGTGCTACAGTAGATTCTCTGTGAGATCGGACCAGACGAGCTAGCCCCCGCTCTCCATGAATCGTAAGGGTCAGTGACCCCTGTAGCTTAATGAAGCCTGTGTAGTACCTTTAGTTTTAGCAGTGTACTATGAATGGCTTGAAGGGTCAAACTGGAGAAATGCGCTAGCAGATGTTAGCGTTAGCAGTGTTGATGACTTACTTAAGACATCTGCTTTAACGTTAGCTGTGGCCAAAGCCTTGTTCTGGGAAAGGCCATTAAACTCCCTGTAACCCATCAGGTCTTCTTCAGAGAGTGATTTACCCCTGCATTGTGT
The DNA here is from genome assembly GCF_030463535.1 of Salminus brasiliensis. Taxonomy (NCBI): domain Eukaryota; kingdom Metazoa; phylum Chordata; class Actinopteri; order Characiformes; family Bryconidae; genus Salminus; species Salminus brasiliensis. The sequence goes on from NC_132893.1 coordinate 799,691, forward strand.
ACCTTATTATAACAGACCATATCTAAACAACTTCCCACATTTCTGCATGCCCCTGCTGGTGACTGATGGCCATTTCTCTGGCGATGGAGTTCATTAAAGCCTGCTTTGTGGTTTCCTCAGGGAACAGACTCGTGTTTCCATGCAGATTTTCATTAAACCACAACAAAGGGGCGCGTGCGGACGTCGGCCGTGCATCGCGCTGTTTACGGCCCGCTGCTGTCTATTATAGGGCCGCTTACGGGCCCAGCGGCCCGGCAACGCTCTGTGAAGCGCTTTGAACCCCGACGTGTACGCTCACTTTACGAACGTGCCGTGCGTATCAGCGGGAAGTGCAGGGGAACGCAAACAGATGAGCCATAATCTCAAACAATCAGTCAAAACAAACAAACAGTCCCGCGTCCACTGCTGGAGCGCAACCGCCGAGGGAGCCCATGCTGAGGGCTCGGGGAGTGGTGATTGGTGGGAGGGACTGGGTGGGTGATGGGGGCTTTGAAGTGGAGGTTATCACACGTCTCCATCGTTTATCTCCTTCAGCAGCCCATCTTCAAAACGCTGGGCTGCTTTAAAGGGGTGCTCCAGTGTTTTCGAAGCCCATCACTCATCTGCTGCACTTTGCGCCTGCTCCTTTGTGCTGTTTCAGATGCCGAGTTAGACGGGTTTTGTGTTTTGCCCACATGGTCTGTCTAAACCCGGAGCACAAGCCTAAACGCGCAGTGTGTGGGGAAAACCTCGTTCGCCAAGTTCGACAAAGCGAGACTTTTCAGTAGTCTTCCCAGATCTGAGAAGAAGTGCTCTGGACGGATTGGAAGGACGGGACGGGTTCCTGATCTGAAGCATTCCACCTCATCTGTCAAACTTGGCGAAGGTAGTGTTATAGCTTGGGCATGTATCACTGGCGTGTATTGATGATGTTCTGCTGATAGAAGCAGCTGGGTGCCGAACCATAGCTTTTTTGCACTGCTGCTCCCCCAATAATCCCCCGAAACTGTTATAAAGGCCTGGCAAAGCATCTCAAGGGCGGAAACTCAGCAGTGAAGACCACCGATTCCAGATTTGCAAGTACTAAAGCTACTGCTGACATTATAATTATGGTAGTCTGTCCAATTACTTTTGAGCCGGCGATCATAATCACGCCTTACTGCTTCAATTCAAAGACACTGAGGTGGAGTATAAACAAAAACTGTTCAATGTCCAAATACTTATGGACACGACTGTACATATATATATATAAAGGAAAGAAGTGAGAAAGAAGAGAGAGAGAGAGGTAGAGAGAGGTAGAGAGAGATATACAGAGAGAGAGAGAGAGAGAGAGAGAGAGGTATACAGAGAGAGAGAGGTAGAGAGAGAGAGAGAGAGAGAGAGGGGGGTAGAGAGGTATACAGAGAGAGAGAGGTGGAGAGAGAGAGAGAGAGAGAGAGAGAGAGGGGTAGAGAGAGGTATACTGAGAGAGGGGTTATTACTGTGTTATTGAGAGGAGTGTAATTGGTTCTGACTTCATGCCAAGGTAAAGTTGGCTGGGCTGCAGGTCCTGATTGTCCACTCGGTTCTGTTGATGCAGACTTTTCTAAACATAATTTAATTTCCCTCTAATAAAGCCCTGCTGGACCGGGCCGCGCTTAACCCGGCACAATTACACCTCTCCACAGCCCTGCACAGAGCGCCCTGCCGTCAGAACCCCCCCCCCCCCCCCCCCCCGTAATCTCCACTAAACGCAGCCGATGACTCCGCCTGTTATCTGCACTAATCTCTGTTTTACAACCAGAGCCAAGGAATTCTGCTCTCTCCCCGAGCCCTTCGGATCCGGTTCCGCTCAATTTCTCTTATCCTGCTCAGAACGTTCTGGACCCAGAATCAAATCAAATTCTCAGATGAACCAGCCTGGATCGGATCTTTCTGTAGGTGTGTCAAGTTGCACACACGGCATGCCTGATCTCCACAGAAAAGCACTGGCCAATAGAAGGGGACGCTCTGGAGCAGCCGTGGTCACATGACCCTAAGATTGCGGTGCTTAATGGCGAGCGTGGGCCAGAGGGGAGTAGATATATACAGAATAAACGCAGAAGGATACACTGTCCACATACTTTTGGACAGGCAGAGTATGACATGAACTCCTCAACGGTTGGTCCAGCTTCCAATATCCCAGCGTTTCTAATAAAGTGGCCAGTGAGTGGAAGCACAATGTGGGTGTTTCTAATAAAGTGGCCAGCGAAGAAACACAATGTGGGGTGTTTCTAATATGTGGGGTGTTTCTAATAAAGTGGCCAGCGATGAACGACAATGTGAGTGTTTCTAATAAAGTGGCCAGTGAGGAGCACAATGTGGGTTTTTCTAAAAAAGTGGCCAGTGAGGAGCGCAGTGTGGGTGTTTCTAATAAAGTGGCCAGTGAAGAAGCACAATGTGGGTGTTTCTAATAAAGTGGCCAGTGAGGAGCACAATGTGGGTTTTTCTAATAAAGTGGCCAGTGAAGAAGCACAATGTGGGGTGTTTCTAATAAAGTGTCCAGTGAAGAAGCACAATGTGGGGTGTTTCTAATAAAGTGGCCAGTGAGTGGAAGCACAATGCGTGGTCTTTTAAATTAAGTGGCCAGTAAGTGAAGGCGCAAGGTTTCTGTTAAAGTGGCCGCTGAACATAATTGATAAGTGTGTGATTATTTAGGGGGCTTTGTGTGAGTATAATTGCTTTTGAAGTTTCGCCCCCTCATACGTGATGGTCTGGCAAATGTATTGCCCACCAGTGCCAATGCTTCGCTCACCCAGAAGCTAGTGCCACGCTGGCACAGCGAGTCTCAGGAAATCCCTCCAACAAAGCGGGCAGCAGGAATGTAAAGTTTGTCTCTGTCCAACTCCCCCCTACCACACACACACACACACACACACACACACACACACACACACTCACACACACTCCTCCAGCGGGTAGGGAACATGTGACCAGCCCAAGAATGCTTGAGGCCAGGCCAAATCATGTTAGTTAAGCTTAGGCTAAGGAGGGTGGGGGTGCTGATTCTACACACTCAGTTCCGATCTGATTTTGCACACCTAAACCATCCCACTCTCCTCAAACCGCGTGGAGGCCGTGTGGTTCCTGATATGGTATCACTCACTGATATCTAGAACATGGACTAAAACACCCCCCTAACCACTATCTAGGACTGGGTGCTACCAGCGCTGGGAGGGTGAAGGCTATCACGGCCTTCCTCCGACACACCTGAAGCTCCACCACATCTTCTCACACATCTCCCGCTAACTCAACGCCACCAGAGCTCAACACGCTTGGAGGAGAACGCCAACTGCTAAATCTGGTATATTAGCTAACAGACGGCCGCGCTGGCTAGCATCGCCCACGCTGAGGGATTGGGAGAGGGAGGCCCGTCCTACCCACCCAGAGAGAGAGAGAGAGGACAGTTGTGCTGTCTGGGACTCCTGGACACTGACGGATGGCTGTGGCATCACAGGGGGTTGAGCCTGCGACCTCCTGATTACAGAGTCAGCGCTTAGACAGTTGTGCCACTGCTGAACTGAGCGTGTTGGTTCAGGTTTAGTGAAGCTTTTCCCCCGCTGAGTAATTATTCAGGATTCTCTGCTCAAAGAAAGTGCAAACAGAGTCTAGTCCTTCAATCACATGCACACACACACTCTCACACACTCTCTCACACACACACTCACTCCTTCACTCTTTCACTCAGGTCAAATAGAGCTGAAAAGGCAGTTGTTTGTCCTCTTGCCTTTCTCTTGAGCCTAAATTAATGAGGGCATCGCTTTCAGTGCCTTGAATAGACAGTAAATATAAGGGCATGCTGTGCAAAACGGTCAGGAGATACTACAGCAGGGTGAGAGGTACTCATGGCTTTGTATGTGGTGGTGTGTATGAGAGAGAGAGAGAGAGAGAGAGAGAGAGAATATTTCAGATCCTTTCTTTAGTGGATAACTTCAGGCATTACTGGCTATAGGGCCTACAGAGGTTTAGCCCCTCCCATTCAGCCTACAGCAGTTCAGCCCCTCCTATTCAATCTACAGCAGTTTAGCCCCTCCCATTCAGCTTACAGCAGTTCAGCCCCTCCTATTCAATCTACAGCAGGTTAGCTCCGTCCATTTATTCTACAGTAGTTTAGCCCCACCCATTCAGCCTACAGCAGTTTAGCCCCTCCCATTCAGTCCACAGAAGCCTTCAACCAACCCCCACCCCTTTCACACTGCAGTTATAAAGAGTGTTTCTGGACCTGGACTGCTTTCTGATTCTGGCACTACAGGGCAGCCAGTCAGAACAGAGCTCATTTACATAGATCAGTCTCACAGGCACAGTGTATCGGTTTAACTCTGGGGGACGAGGAGAGGTTGGAAAATAGGCGTGTAAAATTGAGATATGACTGTTTTTGCTTTCATAAACCCACACAGATGTCACAATCGGAGCTCGGGGAGGAAAAAGAAAATCCGATAAAAATCGGACTCTTCGCCAAGAGATCATTTTCTACAGTGTGTAAAGCCCGTCCAACCTCCAGCCTAATTATGAAAAGATGGCATTTGTGGGCGGAGCACGGAGAGGTCCATTGCGAGGCTTCTCTGGCTGGACATGGAGAACATTAGGGAGGAAATATGCAGCAGCCATAATGAAAGGTTGATCAGGAATGACTTCCATGCCTCTCGGGGAGAGAAGATCTCGGCCTGGTTTTAATCAAAAGCGAACTGGAGCTGCAGACAGTGACCTGAACTTGCTCTGAACATGTGACTCCTTTTGTTCATCCTATAGCTTCATGCCAACTGCTGTAGACTTCACTGCTACAGATTTCAATCTCTCTCTCTCTCTCTCTCTCTCTTTCTCTCTCTCTCTTCACCAGGCTTTAACTAAACAAAGACAAATCCACCTCCTCCCCACCTTCACACCATTCATGGCTAAATCAAGATGGAGCACCACATTACTCATCCACCGGGCCCGCGTTATCCCCTTCAAAATAAAGATTAATACCCCAGCGCTGCTCAGCCTGGCCAGGTCTTTCTTTTCCCTCCCTCCCCGCCCCTGCATACCCACCCACAGCAGAGCACAACTGGTCTTCATTTGTCTCCTATCAGCCTGGATGTTGTTCCAGCTTCAGAAAGCTAAATCACCAGCTCTTCTATCTAAGGCCAGAGTCGGGGGGTGACTGTCGTAGGCCCGGCGTTTCGTAACGCGAGAGACTGTTCGCCTCTCTATCATCCTAAAGTCTGTCGGGCGGTGCTAAAGGGGGCTTGTTTGGCCTCCAGCGAAACGGTTTGCTTGGGTTAACTTTCCAAACACTTGATGACGAAGGCCTTAGCTCTTGCTTTATAGCTTACTGAGACTCCAAAATATAGACAACAGCAGAACACTAATCAGAGCCCAATTTCAAATAATGATCACTTCAAACCGGGCGGCTGGGAGCGGTGGGTGTCGGCGGGGGCAAATGGAGGTGAAGTTTGGGGAAGCTGAAGGATTGTTGGCACAAACTTTATAGAAGTTCTGCACGAAAAGCAGAGTGCCTAGCTTTAGCACTGAAGCTACGAGGCTAATATACATGTGGACACAAGTTTGTGGACACTCCTTCTAATGAGTGCATTCAGCTTACTAAATTACACCTATTGCTGACGCAGATGTGCAAATGCACACACACACTAGAATGTGGGCTAGTAGAGGGGTATAAAGCCCCCCAGCATTGAGCTGTGGAGCAGTAGAGGAACTGTGTTCTCTGGAATGATGGTGGTGAATCTCCATCCAGTACTTTTTCTGGAGGAATGCAATCAAATCAAAAGCAACGTTCCTCCAAAATCTAGTAGAAAGCCTTTCAGTAGATCCTTTAAGTCCTCTAAGCTGGGAGTTGCACCGGTTGTCCTTCCTTGGAGCACTTTTGGTAGGTACTGACCACTGCATACCGGGAGGAACACCCCACAAGACCTGATGCCTGATGTTCTGGAGATGTTCCGACCCAGTCGTTTATCTAGAACATCACAGTTCGGTTTTTGTCAAAGTGTCTCAGATTCTTACGCTTGTCCATTTGTCCTGCTTCATCACCTTCATCACCTTCAAGACCTGACCATTCACTCACTGCCTGATATGTAGATCCAGCCCTCGACAGACAGGAGACACTGGCCCCACATCATCAGTGTAATTCACTTCACCTGTCAGTAAACTTGCACACAGTTAGCACCAGGCTAATTAGCTTTAGCTTGCACTATTTAACACAGTTAGCCTTGCCTGCTGCAAAACGACTGAATTTCCTCTTGGAGGCTGAACATGTCTTGGCTGATCCTCTTCATTTGGGGTAAGGGAGAGTGGAGGGGGCTCGTAGTATGCTCTTTTTTTATCAACTATTACTTTTAAAGATCTCTGTGGGTTTGTAGAGCTGGGAACCAGGCGTAGCTCTACTTACAGCGGGCCACGTTAGCGGCGAGGTTTAGCACGTCGCTGTGCAGCAGTACTGTAGGTGTGTGTAAATCAGGCCTGTGTCGGCCTCATTTATGATGCATGCGGCCCGTGAATGGGGTCAGCTGCCTAAGGAGTGATGGACCGTTCTTACTGTCAAAACTCCACTCTGCTCAAATGAGCTGAAGAGTGATCGCACCACCGGCGTATAAATCAAAATCGCGGGCGGGGAACCTTCACCTACAATAACAACACACGCTTGATAGATGATGGGACGACTCTTTTTCGCCGGGAGACAGCGAAACAGTGAGCGCCGGGCCTGGCTAACGATACCGTATGGCAGCAGAGGAGGCTCAGCGGAGGAGATTTAGCTGAAGCGTGCGAGAATTGTTTGATTAAAGCCGAGCTCCAGTCGGACAATCCTCGTACGCTGCAGCTAAACCTCCTCTGCAAACACTTGGCGCTGTGCAATGGGCTCAAAAGCTGCGCTAAATAGATGGCATTACCTCATCTAGTGAAAAATATATGGAAGCAATTAGCTGGGTGAAGACTGGCCACCATTCAAAATTACCCTAGCTTTGGAAACAGACGTAAATGCCCTTGTATATAGGCTTAATTTCTCTCTAATCGCCTCAGAATCCAGTGTTTGTATTACCTAAGTTATGAAAACTTCAAAATTTGAGGGCATGAGGGTGTTTTTTTGAAATGTGCTCGAGTTACCATAGTTTGAATTTTGTGGTTTTGCATGGAAACCCGGCCGCAGCTGAAGTATTCCTGATTTGTAGCTTTTATCAGAGTGTTTGAGGCTTTAGACTGGTTGAGACAACACATTAGACTGCTGTGGTTTACTAAATTAAGATTCCTACATGGTCCTACATGGAAGAACATGGAAGATTGGAGTTTTTTATCACTACAAAAAAGGTTGATGGTATTTTTAGACAGCTCTCTACTGCAGAACTGCTCTTTTAGCAAGTAGAAACAATTTGAAGATAATATTTCTAATATTTCTCAGTTAGAGACTTTTCTAATTAATTATATATTTTTTATATCATATTTTCTCATTATTTCACTTATTTTAAGACATGTTCATCTACTGAATGTGTTTTGTTCCACTGGCACTGTTAAAGTTAAAGTAAAACATGTCTAGAAATAGGTCAAAGTATTTTACGATATTCGAGGAAAAGTCTTAAAATGGGTAAAATGAGACGTTTAGGCTAAACTGAAGGAGAGTCCACTTGCTAAGATGTGATTTTTCTTTCTCTAATCACTTCAGAAAACAGTGTTTCTATGGCATAGCTTCAGAGACGTCTTTTTGGTAAGCTTTTGGCATAAAGGATTCTATATAGAAGAGTAGAGTATTATAGTATTATGGTCTCCGTATTGACTTGTGTTTAGTAGAGTCTAAGATTAGAGGATCTAGCTAAGGGTGTTCTTGAGTAAAAGTCACTCTGGATAAGAACGTCTGCTAAATGCTGTAAATGTAAATGTATAGTAGTGACTTAAACACAACAAAAACTGCAATGAATAAACATGTGGAATCATAGTCTAAACATCTAATATTTATTCATTCATTAGATATTAAACTTTTGTTTAGATATTTTAATTTTATATAATTTATTTTTAGACATTTTTAAAACTTGTTTTAGGTAACTTTATTTAATTAGTTTAAATTAGAGTATTTAATTAGAGTATTTTGTTCAAGTGGTTACAATTACTGAAAACAAGTAAAAACAGAAATAAGTCAAATAACCTACAAATATTCTCACATACAACCTTAAAATAGATATTAAATATTAGATGTTTAGACTAGATTTAAGATGATTCTTAAAAAACGTTTTCTCTCTCTAATTGTTTCAGAATATAGTGTGCCTTAAACACTGCAGGTATAATACTCCTCTTTTTTCTAATTTGAAACTTTTATATATATATATTTTTTTTTATTAGTCTTTTTTATATTTTTTTATCTTAAATAATTTTATTTACTGAAAGTGTTTCATTGCATTGTTGCACTACATACAACTGCTTAAAACGAAATAATAATATTAATATATCTAAAAGAAATGATCAAAAATAAATGATAAAATACATTTAAAAATATATACAGTATATATAATTTATATTAAAATATTTTCTGTGCAGTGGAACAATTTTTAATGCTAAACAGGAACCCTATAAGGTTCTTTAAGAACCATATGCAATAATTTCTTTGGGTTTTTATAGTTCTATGTACAGTACAGTCATTGCCTTTACTAAAGACTCCCTTTCTGGATGTATTTTCAGAAATCTCTCCGAATGTAATCCATAACCTTCACTCCTGATGATGAAAGAACGACAGACCTGTTTAATCGGAATTAAACACCAAACCAAGGCTAATGTTTCATCACACATGAGAAAACAATCAGTGAGAGCCGACCAATCATAAAACAGACTGATCACAAACGGCCTACATGTACGGCCTCATTACAGTTTCTGTTTAATATTTACTAGGGTGAGTCACTGACTTTGCGTTGAGGCCAAAAATTATTCCAGCGGATATGTGAGGCCGTGTTTGTGCTTAGGAAATTTTGGGATGTGGAAAAAAAACACTACAGCCAAAGCAATTCAATATGAGCTCTCTATTGCCAGCTTATCAGTGAAGGAGCAGCTGTATATTAGATCAACCCTTAGAACGCGTGTTTATTGCCGGTGATAATAAAGTCATGCTGCAGTTTGATATGAATGATTTCTGACTGGGGGTTTCACTGAAGCAGCACAGAAACTGTGAGGAAAGTACAGATTGTAAACTTTTAATCTGCCCCACATTTTTTCAATGGAGTGTAAATCAAACAGGTAATTAAATACATACAAATTCCTTCACATTAGTTTTGTGTACTTTAATCAAACATCAATGAATAACTCTCAATTTCTAGGGGTTAAAAGCTCAATTTTAAAAATGCATCACACATCAATAATGTGCCACTCGAAAATATCAGAATTTAAGTAATTATCTTTTCTTTTTAAAATTTCAGTGCATATCATCAAATTTCCTCATCAAATCAAATGTTAGCATAAAAAAATTATAAAAACACAATTTTGTTTATTTTAAATATGAAGAAATACATGTATGTATAAATACCTTCTTTTAATAAGGAATATTTGGAATTTATGTCCTGTCATCACAAATTTTGCTTGCATTGAATACTTATGGGATGAGTTGGGGAGTTGGGGATGATGAGGTGGGGTGGTGATAATCATCATCATCCTGAACATCCTGACCTCACTAACACTGGTCTTGTCACTGAATGCAATCAAATCCTCACAGTAATGCTCCTCCTCCAAAATCTAGTAGAAAGTCTTCTTCTCTGGACAGTAGAGACAGTTACTCCAACAAAAACACCCTTGATTTCAAAAGACACACTGAATGAGCAGGTGTCCCAATACTTTTGTCAATTTATATTTTGCATTTATTATACAAATATATACTGTATGTGGTATTTTTTGGAATCTCCATGCTAACAAATGTGTGGACATATATATGTACATATATAATTTTTGTCCGTATGGTCTTTGAGGTTATCTGTGTCCATCCCAGGCCTGCATTACACTTCCCACATCCACTCACTCATTAGAGCGGTCCAGTTTACGTTGGCCAGCAGGAGTAAGCTAAGCATGTGTGTCAAGAGTGCTCACTATAGCCAAAGCTCAGCGTGCCATAATTCATTGGAGTGGGTTTTTCGAGTGCGTTTAAGACCAGGCGGAGACGATGGTGGTGAAAAATCAGGGTATTGAGGGTTTTAAAGCAGCTGGCCGCAGCAATTACTCCCAGCAATCACCGAACGCAGCAGAAGCCAAAGGTTAAGTTCAATCCCATTCTAATAGAGGCTCGCGTAGGGAACACTAGCTGGGCTGGCAAACGCCCCAGTCAAACAGTGCCCATTTAAATCACTCCCGCAGTTGCCGGCCGGCCACTAATGCCCATTAGTTTGCAATTGTCCTCCTGTTTGTTGACTTTTGCCTTTTTGTGACGAAAGCGTCTCTCAGGCTTTGGCTGCTCCCATTCCCTGCGTAGTGTTGACTTTTCCCAACGGATTTCACCTCCTTTTTAACTCTCTCCCACCGCTGCCCCACAAACAGTGGGCCTTTCTTCCTCAAGCTGCCTCGTTCTCTTCATTTCACACATATTTTGGGATGTTTCTAGGAACCTGCCAGCAGCTCATTAGCTGAGATTTCAGTGTGTATGTGGCTGTGCTGATTCCATTTAGATCAACATGGGGCCGTAATGGTGATTAATCGGGAAATCATTCTAATCGTGTTTCAGAATAAATGTTTTTACACCTGTCTTGGTTGATGTTATGACTGTTATGCGATCGATCGTAGATATGGAAAACAGTTCATGGGTCCCACCGCAACGCTAATGTGATTTGGAGACATATTTGAACCGCAATTGAGCATGAATGTGGCTCTTTTTCCTGCTCGACACGTGGCGACTCTCAGGACTTCCAAACCTGGGTATTTTTAACCCTGCCTGACACACGGACATTCTTTGTGTAATGGATTAATGTGTAAGCGGCTTGGCTGGGCCGTCCCACATCTGCAGTGATCGCTAGCAAAACGGGATTTCACAATAAAAGAAGGTCAATTTAGTTCAGCGCAAATCCTCCACCCAGAACCAGCGTAGCCCTCGGACTGTGGGCCATTGTGGTGCAGTAGTCTGTCTTAGTGCGAAGCTGAGAGTCTGAGAGCAGTCCAGAGCAGGAGGGGCATTTGAGGGCTCTAAGGAACATCCTGCTTTGGGGTTCCCTTTCAGCCCAGTACTACTGTTTTGTTACAGCAGTGGAAATGCATGAAGAGGTTTAACGCTAAAACCATGAACCATTGACCTTCCTTGACAAATTATAGTGGAACCCTTTTTGGTGCTGTGTATAACCAAAAAGTATGTAGTTCTTTAAAGAACCATCTACAAAGGGTTCCATTTTTTTTGCCAAGACGATGGTACCATACCAAGAACCATGACCACTCAAGGTGTCACTCATGTCACTTCACTGCTGTGTTCTCTCTTCACCACTCAGATTCAGACCCCTGACTCTGGCCTACAAAGCCAAGACTGGACCAGCCAGCTCCTCCGTACTTGATGGCGATGGTCAAAAGCCGATCTGCACCAAAAGCCCTTCCAGCTTCAAGTACGGCTCGGCTCGACCCGCCATCCTAAGATCCACGGAAGACGAGCGGCCAGACTTCCCACACTCGCTGTTCTCAAACCCAGACTGAAGACTTGTTTATTTGTTGGTTGTTTTTTCGTAAAGCCCATTAGATAGATCACCTTAACTGGGAGAGAAAGTGTTTAATGTGATGCTCGATTTACCATTTAACAGTCACACTTCTGCTTAGAACACTGTAGTTTTTTTTACTACAGGATGTTTCAAAGGTTCTTTAGTAACGACAACCGATCTGTATAGAACCTCGAAAATCCAAAGAAGCATTTGGATTCTTAAATTAAATTAAATTGTTAAAATCTTACAATTTCTTTCGCTTACAAACCTTTTACTTTTCAAAGAATCAAACAGGGCTCCGCTACAATTATGAGCCAGAGTATTATAAATGTTATTATATTATTTAAATATTATTTAAAATGTTCTTTGTATTCATATCTTCTTAATATACATATTAGCATTTTCTCTATCTGAACTAGAACAAATAATATGTTTAAGAAAACTGTATTAGTGAATCTGACCCCAGATTCTTTACTCTTTAGTCTTTTTTGATAATAATAAAAATAATAGTAATAATAATAATAATATGAAGAAGTAGAAGAAGAAGAAGAAGAATTAGGGAAGCTTTATAGTATTAAGATTGAGTTAGAGAGTGTTTAATAGCGAGAGTGTTTAAAGTGATGCTCGCACAACAATTTAACAATGCTGTTAGTGCTAACCCACCCAGTAAACAATAAATAAACAAATAAACAAACAAACAAGTAAACAAGGAGTGAACAGGAGAGAGGTGGAGAGTGAAAAATGTAGTGTAGAGAGAAGAGGACGGTGGTTGGAGTTGTGCTCCCCTTTGGGCGCTGTAACAGCCCGGGATGCTGCATGCTTTGCCTCAGCCTTCGCCATGGCAACATGTCTAAAGCCTGGCAGCCACAATGATGACAAAACAGCCTTTAACTGCACACACACACACTGCTGGGGCTGCTTACCAAAAGAGGGGAGGGGAAGGTGGTGGTGGGGGGGCAGTAACGGCCCTCACTAAAGTCCATTTACAGTATGGGTCAGTACCTCTGAATAGCTTTACCACTCCAGTCAAATTCTTTGTGTGCCCCCCATTGACAATAAGCACCCAGCCCACGCCCTGCACAAAGGCCCAGTCGGCGGTTTATGGTCTCCGCTGACATTAACCCTGTGGATCTCCACTCCTTCTCTTTAAATCTCACTCTGTCGTCCACTTTAGAGGTCTTTTTCCCGCAGAGCGCGGGTCAGGCGGGGTGCAAAATGCTCCCGGACCGACAGAAACAGCAACACGCCTTCCACAGTAATTAGCCCCTTTTTAGCCAAGGGGGACAATCAACACTGTTTCTTAGTGGCGGGAGCGTTCTCCAGTTAAATGGACATTGGTGTGGCTGACAAAGGCCGACCCCAGGCTTTAGAGCCATTCTGCCCCATTAGCTCACTGCCTCGCTTCCGTTTTTGCGGCAGGCTTTTGAGCCAGGCCTCAGAGAAGGGGCCGAGTTCACGCTGAGTTTGAGCTCGGCGGGTTCTATCCCGTCCTCTCTTAATCCAGCTTTTTACAGAGGTCACCACGAGGTCAATCCAATTGGGTTTGCTGTGCTTTTCATATGGAAAGAGTGGGATCACCACATTCAGGATGTTGCTCAGGCTGTACAGACCTCTGTGGATACACTACATGTCCAAAAGTATCCAGACAGCAATTTTAATGAGTAAATGCTCTGGGATGCTCTGGAGCAGCCATGAGCACATGAGCCTAAAGTCACAGTGCTCAATGCTGAGTGTGGGCAAAAGGGGTACAAAGCCACCCAGCATTCCAGAGTCCAATACTTTAGGGACTGTTGCTCTCACTCTCATTTATGGTGCTTGTCATATTTAAATTCTACATACAGCAATATTCCAACATCTTGTGTTAACCCTTTCCAGCTAATACCCATGATTTCAGAAGAAACGCTGAAGAGCAGGTCTCCACATACTTTTGGACACATTTATATTTAAATGCAGGCGATTTGAAAGATGTCACCTTCTTTGACCAGTAAAACCAGTCTGAGTTTGGAAATTTCACTTGTGGGACACTGTTGGGAAAGGTTCTGCCATCAAATTAGTAAATGAGAAGCCTCTCAGAAGCGCTAAAAACTGACCATGTGCTGGATGGCTGAGTCTATTAATTTAGGAAGTTAAAGCAGTTCTGTAAACACACGTTCAGTCATCAGGCAAGTCGGAACGGGCAGGGCAACAGACGGACAGAGCGGCCTAATTAAATGGAAGATTCCAATCTGTGAACAAGAGTAGAGGAAAAGCTGAGCACAAGTTAACCTGAATCCACTGTTATTTATTTACCAATGTAACTGACCTACTCAAGCTCCGCCTACAGCCTTTCAGAACTACTGTTAAAAGTCCCATTTAAATCTAATGAGAGACTGTAGCTCCGCCTCCTCAGTGTATATCACAATACCTACATTTAGAGCGTTATTAATATTCACCCTAATGAGAGACTGTAGCTCCGCCTCCTCAGTGTATATCACAATACCTACATTTAGAGCGTTATTAATATTCCCCCTAATGAGAGACCGTAGCTCCGCCTACTCAGTGTATATCACAATACCTACATTTAGAGCGTTATTAATATTCCCCCTAATGAGAGACTGTAGCTCCGCCTCCTCAGTGTATATCACAATACCTACATTTAGAGCGTTATTAATATTCACCCTAATGAGAGACTGTAGCTCCACCTACTCAGTGTATATCACAATACCTACATTTAGAGCCTTATTAATATTCACACTAATGAGAGACTACAGCTCCGCATCCAGAGTGTATATCAAAAAGCAACTACATTTAGAGCGTTATTAATTGATATTCACCCTAATGAGAGACTGTAGCTCCGCCTCCAGAGTGTATATCACAACACCTACATTTAGAGCATTATTAATTAATATTCACCCTAATGAGAGACTGTAGCTCCGCCTCCTCAGTGTATATCACAATACCTACATTTAGAGCATTATTAATATTCACTCTAATGAGAGACTGTAACTCCGCCTCCTCAGTGTATATCACAATACCTACATTTAGAGCGTTATTAATATTCACCCTAATGAGAGACTGTAGCTCCGCCTCCTCAGTGTATATCACAACACCTACATTTAGAGCGTTATTAATATTCACCCTAATGAGAGACTGTAGCTCCGCCTCCTCAGTGTATATCACAATACCTACATTTAGAGCGTTATTAATATTCCCCCTAATGAGAGACTGTAGCTCCGCCTCCTCAGTGTATATCACCATACTGTAGCTCTGACTGTGGGGAATTTACATTCATACATAATTAAAGGCTTTAATAGAAACTTGCTGCGTTGATGGAATTTACTGCATTTCAGCACCATCATCACTTAGAAGCCTTTCCATAATGGAGACGCTGAAAAGTGACTTCACTGATGACATATTTGCACAATTAAAGAAAAATATGATCCACTAGAGGCCACTTTCAGTTCCACTCCTTTTTCCCAGAAGCACAAATCTGTCCGGCTTGAATGTACCATCAAAAGTTTAGGGACACCATTTAATACAAATGACCATGTGGCGACCAAATGGTTACATCTGAAAATCACTAAACAGAAAATTGTCCAATCAGGATAGATCTCTCAGTGGTATCTGGCCAGATACAGCTAAACAAGCTCTCCTATTGGTCGGGACTTCACTGGTAGACCTGAAGGCCATCAGATTATCCAACAACAAAATTAGGCATCAATTGGGAATTGATTATTTGAGCAAAATAAATGTCACTGTAGTGCTTTTGGAGGTTCTAGATAGGCTGTCAGTGTGAGCAGTAGTGTGAGCAGAATGAATGTCACTCTAGTCCATCCTGAGGTTCTAGATAGGCTGTGAGTGTTTGCGGTGGTGTAAGCAGAATATGTCACTCTAGTCCATCCTGAGGTTCTAGATAGGCTGTGAGTGTTTGCAGAGGTGTGAGCAGAATAAATGTCAGTCTAGTCCTTCCTAAGGTTCTAGATAGGCTGGGTTTGCGAAGGTGTGAGCAGAATATATGTCACTCTAGTCCATCCTGAGGTTCTAGGTAGGCTGTTAGTGTAAGCACTAGTGTGAGCAAAATATATGTCACTTTAGTCCTTCCTGAGGTTCTAGAGTGCAATATGATCTGATAATCATGTGGATCCACCTGCTAGTCAGCTCTCTCAATCTGCAGAGAGGCCGTGAGCTACAGATCAGACTAAACCATCCGGAGTTGGATGCATGCTTGTAGTTACTGTTTGTGTATGTCAGACTGGTGGGCTAGACACAAAAGTGGGCGGGCGTAGACTTGCTGCGCCCAATTACACCACCCCCACTGGTCCTACCTCAATGAGGTGAGACAGAGACCATAAGAGAGAGACAGACAGAGAGATTTCAGCCTTCAGCAGCTCTCTAATTCCCATGCTCTCAAATTGGGAGCCAGTCATGTGTCCTTTCACTCATCAGTCTGGCGCTGGGCTGGTGATGATAGCGTGGGCCCCACCGACAGGCCTGTTCTGAGAGGGGGGAGGAGACAGGGACGAATGACCCAACTCCCCCATCCCCCCAACCCGCCTCCAGCTGCCCAGACTGGCCAAGTCCCTGCCAGAGGCGTCCCAAGTGTGCTGACAGATTCGGCACTGAGTGCTGAGGACACACTCCCACCTGCGCAGGACTGCTATTTCCTCCCCTATCATCATACCTGCCACAGGTATAAACACACACACACACACACACACACACACACACGAACATACTTTCAGCCCATGCAGCCCATCCCAGCCCCAAAATACACTCACAGACCTTCACTATTCTTAGGCTGGGGGTGTTTTTGGCCACTGCCCTGCGAGAGAAGGATGACCATTAATTTAATTATTTATTTAGTGCTTAATGAAAGAGCTCATGACATGGAAAATCAAACAGGCCTCTCTTTAAATAAATGACTTTAGTGTCGTATGTCTGCTCCTAAACATACCCTTCACTCCTCAGCTCATACAGAACACATATGGAGCCTGTATTGAATTCACTGCTTTCGTGATATCATTTACATAAACTATATGGACAAAAGTATCAGGTGACACCTCTCGATCACTGAATTCAGGTGTCTGAGAATGCATAAGGGGTATCCAATCAGAACATGTTCAAGTACAAATGAACTACAGCTCTTTTTAGCTCTCTCATTGTTTAGTTTTAGGGTCTTAGCAACAGTAACAGTGTGTGAAACCACCTCCACCATGTTTGGAAGCTCCATGTTTGTAGCCTATGTGAGATTAAGTTGATCTGCTTCTAAATGGTGTTATATTGCACCACCAAGGGAAATAGAACAATAATATAGGAGCGAATTATGTGACTTCTACACACACCTCAGCAACACGATTTGGACAAAAGTATTGGGACACCTGCTCGTTCATTTGTTGTTTCTTCTGAAATCAAGGCTATTAAAAAGAGCTGATCCTGCTTTTGTTGGAGTAACTGTCTCTACTGTCCAGAGAAGAAGACTTTCTACTAGATTTTGGAGAAGCATTGCTGTGAGGATTTGATTGTATGGTTAGTGAGGTCAGAATGTTCATCATCCCCAACTCCCCAATGCATCCCAAGAAGTACTAGATGGAGCTCCTCCACCATCATTCCAGAGATCATTCCATGGTTCTTCCACTGCTCAATGTGTCAGTTAAATGCATTTGTTAGAAGGTTTGTCCACAAACATTTGGACACATTGTGCATATAGTTGTATATAGTGTATCTGTCTGACCAATATATGTAAAGGTGCAACTGGCAGCACAGCAAGTGCAATCAAACCCACAGCCTCATGATCTTCAGCCAAAGCAAAGCCACACACAGCAGAGCCACTGCTGAGCTGACACCACAGCTCCTCAGATCTGCCTGCTGAGATCAGGCCTGAAGTGGCTCGCTGCTCCTCTGAGTTAGTTGTATTTGGATTGTAATTGACTTGAAGTGTGTGATCTACGATCAGGCTGCTTCGTTCTCAGCGGTCCCACTTTACAAATGATTTTCTGGTACAGGGTTTTCCTCGCCGTGTGCGAAAACACCAGCGTTGTTCTTGGCTCCGGAGCGGGACCGCCGTATGAAAGCCCTTATGAACCGGTGACAACCGCCTGGCTGCTTTACAGTGCAGGCCCTGCACTGTATCGTACGTAGCGGAGTTTAGCGCAGCGCTTTAGCTTTGATCATTAAGATGCCCTCCCGAAAACGTGCTAATCACGCTAGCATGGTTCCCCTCCCGTTTCTTAGACAGCTGTAAACAAACCGAGGCCATAAAAGAGCCCGGTCGCTAATGCAGTAATAATTGTGCTCTGTTTAACAGGCCTCCCTGACTGCTAGCATGTTGTCCGGCCAGCTTTTCTCACTCCCACGGGCTTCCTTTGGTCAACATGCTGAACATGTGCTTGCCTTGTGCACCCAGCGTGTGTTAAACCCCAACCCAAGCCAAGAGCCTATGGAAAAGGCTTAATAGTTGCAGTAGGAACTCCTGATATCTCTGTAACTGTACAACTCACACTTGCATACAAGGTTTGTCCAAATGTTTGTGGACACCCCTTCTAATGAACGTACATTCAGCAACTTTGAGTTGCACCCATTGCCACCACCATGTTAATATCATGTGATCTTAAATAAAGGTTTCAGGGGGCCCTCGCATTGCATGTGATGGGGGGGAGGGGGGGGGGTGTATAGGTTGGGTGGATTGGCTAGAACTCGTCTCAGAACTCTGGTAGAACAGTGTCTCAGGAATCAGGCAGCGTCTTCATCACCATTAGGTGAAGAACTTTCTGTG
The DNA here is from genome assembly GCF_030463535.1 of Salminus brasiliensis. Classification (NCBI taxonomy): domain Eukaryota; kingdom Metazoa; phylum Chordata; class Actinopteri; order Characiformes; family Bryconidae; genus Salminus; species Salminus brasiliensis. Next base: position 818,063 of record NC_132893.1, read on the forward strand.
AGGAGCTTTTAGTAGAGCTTCAGACGTCTGCTTCCCTTCACCTCCACTGTAGAACTCCAGCTCTGACTGGGGGAGGTTATCTAGAACCGAGAGCCACTCTAAACATCTTTCTTTGCAGCTTAATTTTTTAAAACAACCTCCCTGTTCACATCATGGAAGCGAGAGAGGCATGTTCCTGTTAGCAGTCGTGGTAACAGTCGGCTTAACCTGCCGACGGCCTTTATCACGGCCCACGCCTGCTCACAGCCTTATTTCGTTCCTCCATTGTTGAAAAAGCTGAACGAAACAATAGCCTCACTCATAAAGGCCTGAATAATGGGCAGTTAAAGGCTGGAAAGTGTGACGTTGGTTGTGCCAAGCTTTGAGGCTTTGCTGGCCTTGCATTTGCTACTTATTAGGGCATTTAGAGTAGCTAAACAAACACTTTCCCAGGGTTTCTAGGATTTAAGAGAATGCTCTTTGGCCTACAATCTGAAACCTATCAAGTGTCAGCAGATTTATCCCATCATCAAACGTGATTGTGGTAAACTGTTATTTGTTCAAGACAAGGAACTAAAATTGATTGACTATTAAAGATGTTTGTATTTTTTTATGTTGTCATTAAACGGCCCTCATCAATGGTATGAATGATATGGTGTATAAACACGAAATGCGAAAAAGTCTCTAAAGTCCTGTTTTGAATTGTATTGCTGTTTTGTGATGTCACAAAAACAAAGTAGTTTAGTCAAGTCAGGTCAAATTTATTTCTAAAGCGCTTTTTACAACTGTTGTCATCACAAAGCAGCTTTACATAATTAGTAATTAGTAAAAGACAGAGACAAAAAAGATATAACGTAAGAAGACATGAAGGATCAAAGACCCCCAGTGAGCAGCCAATGGCGACAGTGGAAAGGAGAACCTCCCTCAGAGCTGGAGGAAGAAACCTTGGGAGAAACCAAGACTCACAAGAGGGACCTGACCTGTCCTCCTCTGATCAGAACTAAATTAGAAAGAAATAAATTATTGATAAAAGTTACAGAGTTACTGTGTTACTCTTGTACTGCTCTGGTTATAATCATAATATACTAATCAGGGTGTAGATAGTTAATAGTGGTGATATTAATAGTGGCAGATAGTTCATTTAGTCCATTTAGGTTTGAACATGGTCATTAAACAGGTAGCAGTGGTAGGAGGGTGTGCAGCTGGTTTGCTATGGGTGGTGGTGGGGGCGGGGCCTGCTGGTTGTACTGGTAGGTGGCAGCTGGTCTGACGCAGGTAGAGGGGACCTCAGTGGACAGTCTTCCAGTAGGTCGGGCTGGTTAGCCATTTACTCGGAGAAGGTAAAGAGACAGAGTTAGTTCAGAGTTTAGCCCCGCCCATTCAAGCCCATGTCATTATTAGAGGTGTTTCAGCATAAATGAGAACCTTTCGGCTTTTTGTTTGATGTTCATTGATCCAGAGAGACGTACATTTGATTCATATTATATTACACAGGCAGGAGATCATAGTTTTAGGAGTCAGCTGCACAATAAGGCACAGTACAGGGCCGTGAAAAAAAATATGTATCTTTCATTTCATTACATTTTACATTTCATGATTGGACCATAAGAAATTCCATCAATATCCAAAATAGCCTGAAATTAAGTCTTGTTAAAGAGTTGTTTTTGTTTTTCCTGTGAAGTCTTTTTAGAGATACAAGGTTTATTCATGACAGCAAATTATATATCAGTCTTAAAGGCATAATGACAAAAACCTCCAGTCAAACAGTTAAAAGAGATAAATAGTTATGTAGAAATTAATTGAAAATATTTTATCCATTTACCCCTTAAAAAGCCTGAGGCCCATGGGCAGGCCAAACGTCTTATTACAACCCTCTATAACCAGAGAATAGCCCCTCCAGTTTGTACAGAAGCCCCTGTAGTTACTGGGTAACACACAGTAGTTAGTGTGCGATAAGCCTAGGAGTGTTGAGGGGTTAAGATCTGGGAGATGAATAGAAGTAATGTAGAGATTATGACAGATTAACAATAACATTTTAAAAGTGAGAAAATGAAATAAAATATGGATCCGTGCTAAAAGTGGAATAAAGAAGAACTAGACTTCAACAGACTTGGTAAAGAATCTTTAATTAGTCTATAAATATTTCTTTTTTTTTAATTCAGCATACAAAAATGACAGTATGTACATCCACAGATAAGTGGTTCGTGGCACTGCTTGTAGTATTGCTGTAGCAGCTGGGTTCTGCACTTTGGATTAAAAACAAAACAAAACAAAAAAAACGTAACAGCGTACAAAACACATATAGTCCAATCGTTCTTGGTGAGGATACATAAAGTAAATGCAGGTATTTTCCCATTAACATCATATTCGGCAACTACTCCATGTCTGAGAGTTGTATCACAGACTCCACTTCTTGTTTTTTGTTTTTTTTTTTCCCCTCATTCTCGGCCCACTAAAAGCAAAGTACCATCTGAGCGCACTAATCCCTCCCAGTCCGGAACTGGAATTCCCTTGAAAACTCTTCCAGTTCCAGAGAACATTTGTTAGGAAAACTCTTAAAGTCACTTTCTTGTTGAGGAAGGCAGGGGGCACTGTTACAGAGTGACCCCGACATGGTATAAGAAAATAAAACTCACGATTTCCAGATATGAGAGCATACGTATTGTTTGAAAAGATGACAAAAACACCCTTTAGGACGGCAGCCTTCGCAAAAAAAAAGTCGACATGTACGTTCTCACACCCACGTCAACCGATGTTCGCTCGCAAGTTCAGCTTCTGGGTCGGAGCTGCGTTGAGAATATTTGTAAAACAGACCGAAAATAAACCGTTTTTCTTGAAAATAAGGCAAAAAAGCTTAAGACACAAGTAAGCCTTCTTCGTAAAGTAGTGCTTTGTTCACGTCTGCAGAACCGGAAAAGTCTGGAGTAGGAAAAGCTGAGTGAGGTCAGAAAGTTCGAAAGGCAAAGATCCATCGTCGAATCTAGACTCTTGAGAGTTCCAGATTTCTCGGCACAGAAGTTCCATAAAAAACTCTAGAAGCAGCTGAGTCAGAATAGGCAGAACCGCCTGGAACGAGTCCCGGAGCTCCAGCGCACTTAGACACCAAGAAGACGAAGAATTCGAAGGGTTACGCTGTAGTTTTTCTTCGTAAAAGGGCTGCGAAGCAAGATCCGAAGCAGGCATCTACAGGGGCGCCAAATCATTTGCAAACGTATCTCTCCACAGTCCTCTCACACTTCTTGCAGGTGACGTAGCAGCACCAGTGGTACTTGCAGTGGCAGCGTTCAACCACCTTCTCGGTGTACGGGTTGTAGCCTCGGCCACAGCACATCAGGTCACAACTGTCGCTGCCGCTGGACGTCTTATTGCACTGCCTGGAACAGAGATAGAGGAGATAAGAGGGAGGGAAAGAAGAGAAGGACTGTTTAATATGAAAGCTCCAGAACCTGTGGAACCATGGCTGTGCACAGGTACTACACTTGCCGCGGAAGGTGTCGCTATCTGAATACTGAGATCACTACTCGAGAATTTGTTGCGGTTCATCATGGAAAGTCAGGAAATGTTCGTGAGAATATATGAGAGAGTTCCTTAATGCAATTATGAGTCTCAAGTTTCTGAGCGTTTGAGTCAAGTCTCCAAGGTGTCCTAGGAGTCCTAGCTGAGTTACTAGGTTGCGAGTTCAAGCCGAGTCTCCAGGATTCAAGTCTGAGTTGAGTTGAGAATTGAGCCTCTGGGATCAGAGTCAAGTCTCAGGTCTTTGGTTTCTGGTGTGCGAGTCTGAGTTCATTCATGAGTTTTTGAGGAATTAGTCAGAGTAGAGTCTTGAGTCTCTATGGTGAGATATGGAACAGAGTCTTTAGTCTCAAGTCTGGGATGCAAGACTAAGTGGAGTCTCAAGTCTCAGCAGTGCAAGCCCAAGTCGAATCTTAAGTCTGAGTCGAGTCTCAAGTCTCTGGGGTGTGATTTTGAGTAGAGTCTTGAGTCTTAAGTCTTAAGTCTTGGGTACAAGTCCCAGGGTAGCAAATCTCAGTTGAGTCTCAAGTCTTTGGCATGAAAGTCTGAGGTCGAGTGTCGAGTCTATGGTCTTGGGTGTCTGGTATGTGAGCGTGAGTCAGAGCAGAGTCTGAGAGAATTCTTTGGAGTCAAGTCTTGAGTCTCAGGTCTGGGGTGTGAGCATAAGTTGAGTCTCGGGTATCTGGGTAGCAAATCTGAGTTGAGTCTTGAGTCTCTGAGGTGCGAGCCCAATGACGAGTTCAAGAGAGCTGAGTAACACTAAATATTTTTTAAACTAAAATATTTTTCTAGATCATTCAGACGTTCATCCTGAATCAAACTGAATGTAAATACATTTTAATATATAATTACTTTAATTAACACAGTTAGCATAGTTAGCATTAACCCTCGGCTTCTAAAATCCGATTAAAAAAGGTTCCCAACCACGGAGAACTCTACCGGGAGCAATGAATATGTCTTTAGAACAAGTCCCAGACGCATGCACATAAACACACACACAAAACCACACACTTCCCACAGGCTTGAAAAGCAATTCCTGAATATCTACCACCTCTTCACACCGTCCGTAAAAAATCCCAGCTACAGTAAAAGTCTGTCTCGTGCACCCATTAAATCCTCAACGCTGAAGCTCCATAAAGTCCATTTAAGAGGCATTTGATTTGTATCCAGGGGAACATTTCGGCCTGGTATTTCAGTCGAGCAGGCCCATGTTCTGCTAGGGCTTTCATTCGCTAAAGCCCGAGGCATCTAAAGTGAGCGGAGAATAGCTCCGTCATAAATCACGCTCAACTGGCCACTCTGCGTAAGTGCATTGTTTTATAATTGTGTGGCGTTAATGGCCTGTGTGCTGAGAGAGAGGATGGCTGCTGGGTGAGAGAGCAGGAGGTGAAGAATGTCGTTATTTAAAACCGGGACCGAGCTATTACTGAAATTAAAGTGTCTCCCAGGCCGGGCCGCTGCGGTGGGGGCTTCTACAGTACGGGACAAATGTGAATACGAGCACTGTAAGAAGAGCTAGGCGTTACATTAGCTGGAATTAGCAAGACACCACATACTCCAGTAGCAGTATATTAGCTGGAATTAGCAAGGTGCTACGTTGGCAGAAATGAGGAAATTAGCAAGCTACATTATATGAAATTAGAAGGACGGTACATTCGATGAGATTAGGTCTACAGACAGCTGACAGCTGGAATTAGCAAGACACCATATATTCTACAGCAGGTAGGACACGGCAGTAGCTGGCGTTAGTAAGATGCTACATTAATTAATAGGATTTGGTTTTATTTGTTGAGGTTGTTGTTGTTGTTATGATACACACTGATCAGCCATAACATTAAAACCACAGGCCTAATATGGAGTGGGTCACCCTCGTGAACCTTCAAGGCATGGACTACACAAGACCTCTGAAGGTGTCCTGCTGTGGTATCTGGCACCAAGACTAATATTAGCAGAAGATCCTTTAAGTCCTGTAAAATGTGAGGTGGGCGGGGCCTCCATGAACATCAGTCAAAGAGCCGGTTGTCCTTTCTTGGAGCCCTTTTGGTAGGTACTGACCACTGTATACCAGCAGCACCTTACAAGACCTGCTTGCTGATGTTCTGAAGATGTTCTGACCCAGTCAGGTTTTTGTCAAAGTGTCTCAGATTCTTACGCTTGTTCGTTTTTCCTGCTTCATCACCTTCATCACCTTCAAGACCTGACTGTTCACTCACTGCCTAATACGTGGATGTGGACACTGTGGATGAAGATAGTAATCAGTGGTACTAATGTTATGGCTGATCGGTGTAGCATTTCCCATGTTAGAGGTTTTAACTGTCTAATATGTCTAATAACTATTTCCATACGGTTTTACAATATTAATTAAGTTATTGCAAACCAGCACAGAAAACATGGCAGTTTCTATTAAAACCATTCTGAGCGTCCCTTTGACGGACAGCTCGAGCTATAAGCTTCCAGAGTCAGCTTCACGCTCCGCAGCTGCAAACCTGCACCTCTAATTCAGCTCTAAAGTGGAAACACGTCTTTTAGCAGCCCTCCTGTTTCCTCCGGAGACCACAGCGCTCGTTTCTGCAGAGATACTGATCATCACTAAGCCTCGGAACATTTCTCAGACTTAACTTTAAATACGCTCCTTATATTAAAGAGGACATCCAGCCAGGCCTGCACGGAGACACATGCTGAGTGTGTGTGTATTACAGGCTGTTTAAGAGATGAGATAGGAGCTTTTCCAGCTTGTCACTCAGATCTCTCTCCGAGTCCGGTTCTGTCTGCTGGAACGGTAGTTTAAATGAACCGCAGGAACTGATAACAGCGTCTGATGGATTCCCGGCCCGGTTCTACCTCATCTGTGTATCTGCAGTGAGCGTACAGTCAATTACAGACTACCATTTCAACACAGCTTCCTAAACATCTACACTACATGTCCAAATGTATGTGGACACCCCTTCTTGCAAGTTGCATCCATTGCTGACACAGATGTGCAAATGCACGCGCACCTACATAGCATGTCTAGTCCCTGTAGAGAAGTACAGCCAATAGAATAGGTGCCAATAGGTTCGTGTTTATCTGTCCAAATACTTTTGTCCATATAGCGTTTATATATATAACCATTCACAACATTTGAAATTTCAATTAAATAAAGATACATTTTAACCCTAAACTAACACACTAGCCACAAGCTAACATGTTACGCCAACAAACATGATTGCTAATCTTAGCATTTTTTCACCTTAACGTAAGACACTAGCTACATGTTAATATGCAAGGTAGTTAACACACTATCCACAGGCTAACATGCTAATCGGTTAACACACTAGCTACAGGCTAGCATGCTAGTCTAGTAACAATTTAACCCCAAGTTAACACAATAGCCACAGGCTAACATGGCTAGTTCTAGCACTGTAGCCCCATGTCAGCATAGCCACAGGGTAGCATGCAAGTCCTAACACGTCGGCCATAAGTTAGCACACTAGCCACAAGGTAAGAGGCAGGGGTGTGTTACTGTCTGGGCTTGTAGCTTCAGTGCTAAAACTGAAGAAGTCAACAGGTCTAGGCCGATCGATTACATCTGTGGTGGTGGCGATGGGTGAGGTTGGGGGTGGACACTGTAAATCTGATTTCCCTATGAACTTTGCTATTAATGAGTCTCTAGCCCCCTGAGACCACCACTGAGACACCCATACTGTCACACATATCACCGCCGACGCCGCTAACGATTATGGAAGGCTGGGGCGTCTCGTGACTGGGGGGTGAAGCGCTAAATATACAAGCCGTCAGAATCCCTATCTGAGCCTGTCTGGAGGACGCCCTGCGCTGAGTGCTCTCGACACACAGCATGACTTCAGGTTATCTCCGAGTCTAAACGGAGAAAATTAATGGCCTGCTCTACAAAAATAAACTCTCCATAGTAGGGAGGGAATTTTAACCATTTCAGCCGTTTAAACCCACTCGTTAAAAATGAAACGTACTCAAGCGATCTACTGCTCCACCTTAATACAGCCAAATTCGCTGATTAGAAGGGGTGTCTGGATACTTCTGGACATCTTTTTAGATCAGACATGCTTAGGTTTTCAGGCTTTTATTTTGTAAAACCACTGCCTCTACCCTTTCCCACAAAATTCTCTACTGAACTAGTCTCCAAAAGTATTCGGACAGCTTTGCTAATGACTAACAGGTGCTTCCACACGGTTTGTAGAATCTCCATAGAAAAGCAACGGCCAATAGAACCGGATACTCCGGGGCAAACGTGAGCACATGTGACCTAAGGTCACACATGTCCTGATGCAGAGTGTGGGCTAGAGCGGTATGAAGCACCTTACACCCCCCCGTGCCTGTACCTGACCTTACTCTCATGAGGCTGGGTGCAATCAAGTCCTTCTCACAGCAATGTTCCAACATCCTGTGTAAAGCCTTCTCAGAGGAGTACAGGCTGTCTGTGCGGCAAAGTGGGACAAACTCCCAGCCAATACCCTCGATTTCAGAAAAACATTGGAGGAGCAGGTGTCCACATACTTTTGGACACATTTCGAGAGCCGGGAGAACACAGAGAGAGAGAGAGAGAGAGAGAGAGAGAGAGAGAGAGAGAGAGAGAGAGAGACTAATGCTAACATGTGAAAGCAGACGGTGGGTCCAGAGTAAATAAACTGGCCGGGTTCTGGGAGAGGTTTCAGCCGTGTTTAAGAGGTGACAGTAAATATCTCCGATTTCAGTGGAACGCAGAGTTCAGAGAGTCTGCAGCCTGGAAATGCCTTTCATACTGACATCAAGAATGCATGTGTACACACACACACACACACACACACACTGTACTCTTGCTAATGCATACTTGAAGCACAACGCAAAACAATCCTCTCCTCCACTGAAGCGGCTGAAAACTGAATGATTATAGGAAGACAATATGGCCACAGTTCTGTCCAGAGGAACTACTGAGACCCCAAATGCTCTTAAGTGCTAACAAGCCATTAATGTCAGTAAGTGTCTGCTTATTACTATATTCTTATTACTGCATTATAACTGCAGAACAATTATATGCCTTAGTATAATTGGCTGCACTACACATGGCTGCTAACTACTACCTTTTTAGCACAAGTAGCTGCTGATTACTGTCTTTTTTAGCACAAATTGCTGCTTAATACTGTCCTTTTACTTTTACTGCTTATGACCACTTTATTAATACAACTGGCTGCTTAATACTGCCTTCTTAGCACAACTGGCTGCTTATTACTACTTTATTAAGACAGCTTTTAACTAGTGTATAAATACAACTGGCTGCTGACTGCTTAAGACTACATTATTAGTAGAACTGAAAACATCTGACCATTTGTATTACGAGCATTCTGGGAAAGTCGCATGTCACAGAACGTTTAACAGGGCAGTGCATTTGAGCCCTGCAGCCCAAAATCTGTAATCAGGTCATCAGTCAGTGAATCAGTCTGGCCAGTCCAAAGCTGCTCAGACTCGCTGAATTACAAGCAGGCGACAAGGTGATAAGGTTCCCTTCAGCTACTGAGATTCCCCCTCTACTCCAACCAATTCAGTTCAATCTGATTAGAACCGTACGACCCTTCAGTCAATCAGTTCAGCTGCTTTAACCTCCACCTGTCACAGGTACAGACGCCACAGGTACAGACGTTCGGCTCACCTCTCCTGAGTGCCGATGGAGCCCAGTTTGTCGTTCTTTGTGCAGAAGTCAGGTGAGCTCTGCAGGTAAACCAGCTCGTTTTCTCGCACCGGCCGGATGTCGATGTCTTTGGGCACCAGCTGCTTGCGTGTGCCCATTGGCCGGTGGACCACCTTGGTGGCCGACAGGTACTTGGCCTTCAGATCCATGGCAATTTCCTTCAGGTCCTGTAGGCCTCTCCAGCAGGTGCGGATGGAACAGGAACCCGAGACACCGTGACACTTACACTTCATCACCAGAGCATCTTTCAGCGCCTAGACGAGAGAGAGAGGGGAACAGCGCAACAGGTGAGCTTTGATCCGCCGCCCCATTTGTAACAGAGTAAATCTTGGTGTAACAGGTGAGGTTTATCACCTGCCGGCCCACTTCGCTGTTGTGCAGGTGCATCAGCTTGTTGGCGTGTGAGCCAGGCTTCTTCTTCATCTTCATTGGAGCGTCTGAGAATTTGGAGCCCATGACGAGGCCGTAGTGCAGGTTATCGGCGCAGCCTCCCCACCTGTACCCTGGCTCAGGTATCTCACCTGGGATCGGGCCACAAGAGCACAGCCTCAGGTCTCCGGTTGTGCACGCCCGAGCTATGGTGTGACTGATGGCGGCCGCAGAGAGAGCGTACACAAACGCAGCTTCTCTCGTCCCTGAGAGAGAGAGAGAGAGAGAGAGAGTGAGAGAGAGAGAGAGAGAGGATTAGTTACAGCATCAGCAGATGCTTTAAGGTACTCGGATCAAAATCTGCCAATACTCATCATTAAGGTACTCGGATCGGATCAGTATCAGCCGATACTCAGCATTAAGTTACTCAGATTGGATTGGACCAGAATTAGCCGATACTTAGCACTAAGGTACTCGGATCGGATCAGTATCAGCCAATACTCAGCATTAAGTTACTTAGATTGGATTGGGTCAGAATTAGCCGAAACTCTGCATTAAGGTACTTGGATCGGGGCAAAAAACTAAATCGGGACATTCTTAATTAGTAATTACACTAATAATTACATTACAGTACTTCAGCCAAACAGCAGTAATAACTGAGGACTAAAGGGTTAAACAGTCCGAATCCACACCAGCTCAGATAAGTGTCCTCTCCTGACCGCCCAACTCAGCACCATCTCTACCATCAGTGGGCAGAATGGGTTCTATTGTCACCGAAAGACAAGGCCTCCTCACACTCCTCATCAAACGCAGAGCGACAGAGCCGGGCTGTGTGGAGCTCTCTGCTCTCTTTTTTAGAGGATGAGAAGATCAAGCCTTTTATCCTGAAATGAAGACCGAGATGGAATGATGGACTTCTGGTCAGGAGAAAGAGTTTAAAGGCCGTCGTGGGCAGCCATTAAAACCACTGCCCTTCCTCGTAAACCCTGACCTCAGACAATTAAACAGGTCCCACCGACCCACTGAAAACTGAAAGGAGTCCGCAGAGCAGTGGGAGAAAGCGTGGGTGGTCACTTTAACGCCTTTAGGAGGACTGCCAGTGGACAGAAGCCATTTAACCCCTTCAACTGCAGGCCCATTATTCAGCTGTTAACTGTGGAGGTGCTAACTGTGCTAACTCACTCTACTCCCCCACAACTGACCAACAGTTTTGGTCAACAAGGGGCCACAGGCACATCCATATACACTACATGTCCAAAAGTTTGTGGACATCCCTTTTACTGAATGCATTCAGCAAATGATTACTGATTTAAGATGACACAGATGTGCAAATGCACACACAGCTAGTCTAGTTCCTGTAGAGAAGAAGTACTGCCAATAGAATAGGACCCTCTGGAGCAGATCTTGAACATCATGACCCTATTGGCTCCATGCTGCCTAATGCCAGGTGTGAGCTAGAGGGGTATAAAGCCCCCCGAGCATTGAGCTGTGGAGCAGTGGAACCATCCAAAATAGTTCTTCTATGGCATCGCTCAATGACCCCTCTGTAGCCCCTTTTTTCTTTAAGACTGCAGATCTGAAGGTCTTAAAGGCACAGTAACAAAAACAGCCTCTAATAAAAAAGGGATTAGTGAGGATGTTCTCCTCAGCTCCTGGACTGCGGTACTGTAGCTCACTCCCCTCGCTCTGGATCTGCAGTTCTTTATTTTACACTAAACGGGTCCAAACGAAGAGTAACAGAGTCTAACACCCTTCAGCTCGGTGCTGAGAGAGGCTGGATGGACCGAGAAGCTCCACTGCAGCTCTAGAGGAGAGCACTCCAGGTGAACGTTGCTTTTCCTTCAACTGCAGTCATTATTTCCGAATACGGGGTTTAGGCTGATCTGTCTGCTCCGGGTTATTCTTCCTGCGGTTTATTAATCAGTACCTGCTCCATAACCACGATTTCACAAATGACTGTTTTATTAAATAAGTGATAAATGAACTGCAGCGTTTGTAAAATGTGTCTGTAGGAATCTAAGGAATAGTACGTTCTTGAATTTTCTGCAGCTGTACTTCATAAAAGCTCTCCGCTCACAGCTCATTCTTTTCTGACGACTGCAAGAGAATAAAGAACTTCTAATGGGATTCTGCTCATTTTCCTCCAGAGTAAATCAAATCACACAAGGCTGCAGCACATCACTCCCTCAGTGCGCCTCCGGGCCGGACAGAATATTTGAAGCCTACCTGCACAGGGACTTAAGGATATAAAGATTAAATAATATATGTTGCTTCTCAGTGGCCCCCTAGTGGCCAATCCTCTGGTCGAGTCCACTGGTCGAATGTATTTGTACTAGTCATAAAACAGCGAGTGCATCTCTTTATGGGTGACAGTGAAGCTTATTAGAGTATAGAATCAGAGCTACAGTGGAGCTACAGGGTTTTTTCCCCATATATAAACACTGTGTTATTACTTGTTGGATGCGCTGTGTTTTTTGGAGAGACTGAGCTTGTTTAGGGCGCAGTTTGGATTGTTTTTAATCAGAGAAAGGACAGAACCTGGGAGATGTGTGACTGAAATTCATATTTATGTGTTTCTTGTTCAGATCGAGATTGAGTTTCTGACACAGACAGAATAAACATCTACGAATGTTGGGCTTTTGATGATCAGAGACATCAGTAAGGATCATGAGCTTCAAGTATAGCTCAGCTTGACCCGCCATTGTCGAACTTCCCCTGGCTGTCAAACGCCCACATAAGACCCATCTCTTCCAAAAGAACTTGGGCGAAGTGTTCTGCCGAGTATTGTGGGCTCCATACTGACCTCTATATTTAGTAGTATCTAAGCTTAGAGGGATCTTTTGGGTCCTAGCTAAAGGCCTTCAGTATAAATGTAAAATAATATCTGGTTGAGTAGGATGACCCACCCCACCACCACCACCACCAATCACTCATCAAGGGTGAAGCACAACAGAAGTAGCAGTTAGCATTCTCCTCCAAGTGTCTCGGAGGACGACTTCGCTAGCCCTCACCCTCCCAGCACTGGTAGCATCGTAACAGGGGGGAGTTCTAGCTACACTCCATGGCCAAAAGTACTGGATGGAGCACCACCACCACCATCATTCCAGAGAACACAGTTCTTCCACTGCTCCACAGCTCACAGCTCACCCCCAGGATAACCCAACTCAGCAACTCAGTATGGAAAGCCCTTGCCTCCCCCTCAATCTGTGGCCTTTATCAGATGTTCCATCATGTTCTCTGAATGGGTTCATGATTGTGTTAGCTGAGTTTCTGGCTCACCTCTCTCCAGGTCGGGAAGGTACTTCGGCGCCTCGATGGAGGAGCAGTTCCAGCGCATGTCGGCGAAGGTTTTCTGGCACGTCTTCTTGACCTCGCGCGCCGCCTGGACAATGGTCTGCATGAGCTCCAGGTTAGTGCGGCACAGCTGAGCCTGAGAGGTCACCAGGCCGGTCAGCGTCTTGCACTGCTGAGTCTTATTGATGTGCTGCGTTGACGCAGAGAGCGACCTGGACGAGAACAGACAAGAAAAGCAGAGCTTTCGATTATTATTACAGATGAACAAATAACCAGACTGGCCATTATAACAGAAACACTGTGTTTCATAATAGTGTCAGACAGCGTGGACATTGGAAAGCCATCATTTGGGCCCAGTGCCACCAGTCCAGCAGCTTTAACTGGAGTAATAATGGACATACGATAACCTTTTCATACGAACAACATTAGTAACGAAGAATAATCAACTGCATAAACTTTGGAATATAGAAACTGTAGATGTTGGAAAGTGGAATGCTGAGGAGTTCTGGATTATTTTAGATCAAATGAAACGTTTCAGCAGCTTCTGAACCTGTACGCTGCACAGCTATTACTGCGTTATTAACACTGCACAGCGTTTATAATGCACTAATCCAATAAGGATCTTTGTGAAGACTGAATAAACTGAAGTGTGAGTGTTGGAAAGCCGGAGGTTGAGCAGTTATGGATTGTTTCGGATCAAATGAAGCACTTCAGCAAAGACGGATTACACTGGAACAGCTGAAACCAAGCGAGCCAGAGGTAACGTTAACATACACACTTCTGTAGAAATCGCACATTCTCTAGATGCAGAATCAGCTTTCATATGCAAGTCAACACTGCCGCTGACTGGCAAAAACTGCTTCTCCAGAACAGCATTTCTATTGGTCCGTTCATCATGAGATTCTGATTCACATTATGGAGAAAAGTGAAGAACAATAAAACTGGAGACACACTGGAGATGTTTTTTGCATGTATTCATTGTTTCTTCTGAAAACTGTCGAGGGAAGAAGGCTTTCTACTATATTCTGGAGGAACATTGCTGGGAAGATTTGATTGCAGAGGATTGCTGGTTCGTATACAATTGGCTTTGCTCTCTCTAGGGTGGGTAGGTGGGTAGGGTGCTATCCCCTCCCATCTCTCTAATGTGGCGCTGGCCGTCACTGGCGTGTACTAGGCGGTGCTCCAGAGCTGGGTATACGGACCTTCCCTCCAGGTACGTTTGTTGGTTGCCTGGTGACATCGCATCAGCAGCAGTTCGAAAAAGCGGTGTGGCTGGCTGGGCATGTGTTGGAGGGGGGCGTGTGTTGGTCTCGCCTTCACCAGTGTCTGGGGTGTGATGGCGAGGGGGTGTGGAAGAGAATATGTACAGGTTGGGTAATTGGCCATCTAAATTGGGGCGTTAATGTCGCCTTGAGGACACCAGAGGGCGGTCTGAACACTGTGGTTAAAACAAAGACTCGGATTTGGCCTGGGATTAAAATAGCCAGTGCCCAATCCACTACAATAACCTTCGGGATATCCATAATATGGCCCAAAGATGCCGTTACGAGGGTGTAGATGAACAGATGATTAACAATATTGCAAAAACAGCAGAGTGAAAAACGCCGTAGGAATAATGGACAGCTCTAATTAGCTGCTCATGAAGATGTAATGGAACGTATGGAAATAATATTCCATATGGTTTAAATACCATTTTCATGCAACACTAAAAAAAACATATCTCCCATTTGTAGCCGCAGCTAAAACACAGACAACGGTTCATCATGTAAAATGTGTTTTCTCTGAGCGTTTGCCAGCGTCCTGTGATTCACCAGTCAAGCTACTCCGGCACATCTGACACGGAATACCAGAATACCGGAATACCGGAGCTGCTCCTAATGCAGCTCGAACAAAAGCAGGCAAACACTGCAGCCGTCTCAGACAGCAATCTGTCAGGATTAGATATAAACGGAGGAAGAAGGGCTTTTGGCATCATTTAGCAGAGATCTCTGGCACCCTGTGGAAAACCAGGGTTGGAGGGGAGGGGGGGCAAATACCAGTTGCCAGTGGAAAGAAAGACTCGCTAGCCAACAGATTTGGCCGGAGTTAAGACGCCGGTGACCACAGAGTGGCAGAACGTGTGTCAGGAAACGCCAAAGGCTTCATTCATCGACACGTGAAGCTGCAGAGCTGCAGAAAACACACAAACTGCCTGAGATAAAAACCTGCTCGGTTTGATTTGAAGGATCTCGGCCTGGTAGTTTTGCTGAGACGAGCAGAGGAACTGTGGAAGGAGAAGACTGTAAACTTCCAAGCCATCCCTCATCAGTCTGTCAGCATTCGAGATGGAGATGGAAAATTGACGGCCAGAAAGTACAAAAAATCCGTTCCAGGATTTTGTTCCAACTGCCTGGGCCTAAGCTGCAGCAGTTCCAATCCTGGAACGGATTGTTTTATGCTGTTCTGAATCTGATAGACTGTTATTATTGTATCCATCTGTGTCTTGTTTAGCAGGGAAAAAAACAAGTACATTTGTCTCACGTTTTTATAATTTCTAGTCAAATCTGCACCTAAATTTAATTCATTTATTACTTAACTGACAATTATCTAAACATGAATGCACTTAAATAAAGACTACACCACATTTTTTTAAGGGTTTAGCATTTAAAACATTTGGATTAACAGACAGGCAAACAAGTAACTGACTATTTATTATAGATCTATAGTATTTTTTAAATATATATTTATTCTTTATATTTTATATTTTATTTAGGTTCCATTTAAGCATCCAAATGTTTCTTTAAAAAAGCGAGTTGTCTTTTTAAAAAAATGGAAAATGAAATCAACAGATTAGAAACAATTTTGGAAATTTTGCACCAAAAAACGTAGACAATTTAGTATTTAAAAAATATGAAATGCAAATAAAAAACATGTTTGTCTGTGACCGACCCTGTTTTGGTTATCAAAAAATAAACAAATTAGCAGACATGTAAAACATAACTGCATTTTTAAAAGCAGCTTAAGCCTTTTTGAGTATTTGAGAAACTTAAAAAAACAAATAAACAAACAAAAAACAAACAAAACTTACATTTGCAAAAAACAAATTTAGTTCAAACTTAGATAAAACGAAAAACAGTAGTTAAGTTTAAGTGTAGTTTTAGGGCTGTAGAACCACACACTTCTGTGTAGTTTACTCTATTTTGAACAAACAAACAAACAAACAAACAAACAAACTTGTGGAACATAAAAATAGCCAATACATTTTTTTCTTAATGTTTTTTTTATGGTACATCTGGTAACTGTTTTTTGTTGTTTTGTTTGTTTGTTTCAATAGCAAGAAACCTCCTCCAGAAAGTGGAATAGTGGCCAAACTGCTGTAGAAACCCTGGACCCGACTGCTCTTCATTTTTAAATGATTTAAGCAGCAAAACTCTTCGGAATTTGACTCTAAAAAGTGGTAAAAGTGAGGTAAACACTCTTATCTGTGACTGATCCTGTTTTAGGTATTTCCCTAAAGCCTTAACAAACAAACACACAAACAAAAGTAGTGTGCACACACAAACACACACACACACACACACACACACACACACACGAGACACCACTGTTTTAAACACATAATCCCCACAATCACTTTAAATCTGTTTAAACGTGGAATGGGTGGGTTTGTGGCCCTAACAGGACAGAGCACCTATAGATGACCCGGTTGGTCATTCCCTCACACACTCACACACTCGCACACACACACACACACATGTGGCCGGATTCGTGAGAAGCAGTTTGCCCCTCTTGCACCTTTGTCTGTTTCGGATTAGGAATGAGGGGCCGCCACTCTATGCCCCATGATAAGCTGTGACCCACACACTCACTCACACACACACGCTCACACACACACACACACATCGGTTACCCAGCGTTCGCAGGTGTTTATGGCAGCATGTGTTTTGTATTGTGCTCGGAGCTTCAGCGCGGCTGCAGGACCCGTCCCCCTCGCTCTCTCCCAGCGACATGCCGAGATTAACACAGTTAACACCAGTTAGTACTTCTCTTAGTACCTCCTCCTCCTTCTCTCTGATGACCCACGGTTCTGCTGGTTCTGCTGTGGGGTCTGAGGGTCTGAGGGTCTGAAGAGCTGCAGCAGGTCGAGCAGAACACAGAACTCCGTCCGTTTGTAGAAGAGGAAAATAACGCAGCTCTGTTTGTGCAGCTCAGTGATGGATTGTACACAGACTGGAAACCAGAACAGCGCTAAAACCCACTAAACACCACATTACAATGCACACTGTTGCAGTTTCAGGGGGGCCAGGGGAGCTGGAGGGGGTGGGGGTGGGTGGTGCACAAGCCCTCTTGACTTTTTGATGTTATGTGAGATCATACTGGGGGCTACGAAACAATAATAAAGTATTTTTTGGAGATATAAAGCTTTAGAGGTCATCAGAATAGGGTCTGATTTCATCTACAAATTTTATAAACCATCATTGTCACGCCTAAACCTTGTATCTCCACTTTTACTGTTTTTCACTTTTCTCCATAATGTGAATCTGCAGTTGTTCTTTATACTGTATCAGATTTTCTTGATGAACGGACCAATAGAAACGCTCCAAATGACTCATTGATTCCATTGAGAAGCTCTTGCAGAGCTGCGGTTCTGGAGATTCTGGGTTTTTGTCTGTTTTGTGATGAAATGTAATTTGTTGTATGGAGGCCGGTGCCGCCGGTTCTGCTCCCCTAACGTCCATAAACAAAATGCCTTGATGAGAACTCATCTGCATACTGCAGCCTTTTATTACATTCAGAAATATCAATACCTTATAAGTGTAGAATTAATTGTTAGCTCATTTGCATAGTATAACCTTCTGCAATGTCAGACTCTGAAGACATTACAATAACAATATAACAATTCAGAAACAATAATATTACATATAAATAATGATAGATAGACAGATGGATAGATAGATCAGCCCTACTGTAAAATAAAACATTTATTAAACAGCTAATTTGCATATTGCAGATTATTGGCAATTATCATAGCAGGCTGATTTAAAAAAAAAAGTCTTACTAAGGCCAATATTATAATGATTAGCAATAACATTAATTAAAGAATGTGCACATGCACGTGTACACACATACACACATTATATTATATTATATTATATTATATATATTACAAAAGGAGGATTTTTGTTCAATGGAAATCAATGTAAAATATTTTATCCAGATAATGTTGAAACATTTCTATTGGTCAGTTTATCAGGAAATTCTGATACAGTATAAATTATATAAATAAATTCACAGCATGTTATGAAAAAAAAAAAATGATAATATGGGAATGTTGTACAGCCCCACTGTACCATAAAAAGAGAGCTTATTTGCATATTGCAGCGTATAAATATAGAAATGTTCTATTAGTATAGAAAAGGCTGATATTCCAGAAACAACTGGAGAAGCAGTGATCTCAGAGAAGCACTCTGCATGGTCGTCTTTTGTGATCTTGGTATTGGAAAGGTTCTGAATGAGCAGAATTTCTGTCTGCTGCAGTATCGGTGCTTTAGCAGCAATTCTGCAAGAATGAGAAAACCCTGATACTTGGTGAAGCTCCAGCATACAAACACCTACACGGCCTAGTTACTACAGGGTTAACCTGCGGCCTTCCTTCGTGGTCTTCTATCATGCGCGTATCAAGGTACGGATTAAAGCGCCTGGTATCGTGATGATCAACACAGCGCTGTATCGTGCAGCTCAGTGCTACAGTACTGATGGACCTGCCACAGCTCAGCATCTCACCGGGAACCATAACAGTTGGAGTAAAAATGACCATATGATTACATCAGTGTGTGTGTATGTGTGTGTGTGTAAAAGTGTGTGAGTGTGTGTAAAAGTGTGAAATTCAAGACACTCACAGCCATCGGATTCCTGAGCACTGCTGGGTGATGAGCAGGAGCGCCAGGACGTGGAGCGAAAGTGAAGGAAGCAGATTCTTCATGCTGCTAAAATCAGAGCCAACTCGGTCAGAAACACAGCGATGCAGGTGCACACACACTCTCACACACTCTCACACACTCACACACTCGCTGGCTTTGGCTTCAACAGCTTCTTGGCGTCCGGTGGCAGTTAGAGGCCAGAGGCCATGGCCTGGGCTGCTTCTCTCTGCGCCTCTCCCGCTGCAAGAAAACAAAAGCAGAGAGCAGCGCTCAGTCTGAGAAAGAGCCCGGTCACTCTACCCCACCGCCCTGATCACAGCCTCACATTCGCAGAGTGATCCAGCAGATAACACTCAGTTAGGCAGACAAAGAGTGCGCTAAGCACGCGTAAATCATCGGTGACGTACCTAATTAGCTCGATTTGCATTAAAAAGGGGGGCGGACTTTATAAAAGTGTTTGTTTTTTTATGCAAAATTCTCCAGAAAATTGATTGGAGTTGGATTTTGAAATATAAAACAACTCAGTTAAATAATTAAATAAACACTTAGCTACGGAAAGTAGTTTTAAATGTCGTGCAAATATGAATATTCTTCATTCTGTAGGAATACTGCAAAATCAGTTCATTTAATTCAACAATTTTTACTTGTTTTAAGTCTTTTTATCCTTTAAATGCAGATAAATTTGAGTCCACTGGGAAATAATTCCTTAACATAGCTTTTTTTTTAATAATTAATGTTTAATAGACAAAAATATCTGCAAATAAAAAAATAAAACACCAAATTTAGAGACTTAAAACAAGTAAAAACATTTAGAAACTGGTTAAACTTTAAACCTGACACCTTAAAATGACAATATAGAGGATATATGATTTCATACATGAGATTTAGATCAGATTTGGAGTGGGTTTTTTGCTTTTTTGTATGAATATGCAATTTTTTTGTTGTTAGAGAACTTTAAAAGACAGAAATATAAAAAAAGTTGTGCTGATGAAGAGGTCTGGAGGACAGACGAGGTGAAAAGTTTCAGCTACAGAAAATGTTATGTGTCGCACGCTTGAGCGGCAGACTCCGCTATAAAAAGCCAGCAGCCTGACCGGCCTGTTAGTGTATAGGAGCCATACCGCAGTGCATAGGGCACAGAAAGAGTGCAGACTCCCCTCCAGCGGCTGCTGCCTCACCTCACACAGTAAACAGGGTTTCCACCATTTAGGCCACATTTAACACTGTAGGCCAAACAGGAACATACATATAAATAAATATATATATATTAATAGTGTCTGTTCCGGATTTACATGCATTATTATTACTATTATTATAATTCTAACAGATTTTACTTATGGAGTAAAACCTGGACTGAGACGTAGACTCTTATCAAGCCATAAAACATCCACCCACAGCAGTCTTCATATGGAGGACTCAGGCGGAACAGGTAGAGCGCAGAGTGGATTTACACGCAGTTCCAGTGATTTAGGCCACGTTCCACTTTTGGGCCGCAGAGCTTCCCAAAAGAGAGCTCTTTGTGGTTTCCTAAGTAAAGAGCCTGACTCCTGGCTCTTCTCCACCTTGTTCTTGTACTTTCTTTCCACTCTGCCCTCGGGAGCCGCTTCAGATTAGACAAATAAACGAGCATACGCCTAAATTTAATCTCCTGCTTCACTCCAGGCACGCAGCCTAAACAGCCGGGGAATTACAGCCCAGCTGCTTCACTGCTCTTCCCCGTGAGCAGCGGCCGAGGACTAGCTGGGGAAGCTGAGGAAGCCGGCCTCGGCGCTGGCCTGCTGCTCACTGCGGGCCTCCCTACGGGGCAAAGTTCAGCGGTTTAGAGTAGGGTGAATATGCGGGCG
>NC_132893.1:843641-916141 GCF_030463535.1 Salminus brasiliensis
GAAACCGGCCCTGGTCATTGACCCGGTGCTCTCCAGTTCTCCCAGACCCGCTGGGACAATTCTACCCAGTGTGGGATGACTCTGGCGTGGTGAGGTTCGAGCTGTGATGATGTGGACCTACGTCAGCCTGGTACCTCAGCTGCTCTCACTGAAAGGGAGGAAACGGGCCAGTCTGTTATGTCCTACAGCAGCTCTATTTAACCCCCCGTCCCTGTTCTACAGCGCAAATCTAAACATGTCTAATGCAATAATTAATAACAAGGCTGCTGCTTTAATGCTCTACATGACTGTGAAGAGAAGAGGCATGCTCTGATTGGTCTGAAGTCACAAAAACTGTTTAGTAATATTAGTCATAATAATAAAAAATGTGGCATCAGTTAAAACACTAAACACTTTTATTTAATATGACATCAAAGTGTTTTATTTACCAGATAATTCAAACTAAGCAAAACTCAAGTCTGTTCCACTTTTTACAGCAAATTAAAAATTTTGGAAATTAATAAATTGGATTTTTTTCCCGTTAAAAGTCCACAGTGGACTTTTATAAACAAATTACTACATGGATAATCACATTGATCACAGGATTAACATAGTAACAAAAGTAGTAGCAAAAACATACTTTTAGCCACATGTTTACTTTACTTTTTTATTAAAATTAAAACAAAGGATTAAAACAAAGCAATTTTTTAAAAACAAAGCAATTAGTTTTTTACTTTTAACAAATTTAGTTTTTTAAATTTAAGTTTGTTTTATCAAAAAGTAGCCAGCAGCCGCTCAGTCTGCTCTTACTGACCACAGGATTCATTTGTTTAATAAAGTGATAATAAACCCACCTTTACCCACATGGTGTAATTAATTACTATATATTATATATTCACAGATTCACTTTTCATTCAAAATTTAATATAATATTGATATATAAGTTATTTTGCCACTTTTAATCAAATTTGGATTGTTTTTTTAAGAGTCAATTGATAAGTATGTTTAAAAAAATTTAAAACTGAAACAAAGACAAAAAAATGCTGTTTTACTTAATTTGACCACATTTTTATCAGATTTTTACTGTAATTTTGGCTCTTTTTAATCGAATCTGGATTTTCTGTTATTTTATTATTAGTAGTCAAAGTCTAGCAAAGTCTAGTATACTGATCACATGATTAATCTGTTAAATCAAGTGATAAAACTCATTTTATCAATTGTAACAATGATTTTAAAAGAAAGGAAATTCATATTTGTGTTGAATTTTGTAAATTGTTCACACTTTAGATTTGGACCAAATGGGTTAAATTTCTGCAGCACGTCTCGTTTCCTTTAATGGGCCGTTTGTTTCTCCATTTCTCAAGAACCTCCACGGACTCTGTCATAAACCAACAGCCATAGATTTGATTCTGGACTGAAATAACCTCAGAGCTAAAGTCAGGCTGAGTGTGATCTGCTCGGGTCGGCTCGGCTGTTTACTCGTCACACGGTCTGCACTGAGGCCCACAGTACAGTACACGTACGGTCATGTAAAGCTGTGGAGGCGAACAGATCACACATGCTCTATTTCAAACAGCTAAACTCTTCTCCATACGGGTGACCATCAGCTTCAGGCCACGGACCAGCACAACAATGAAAACGGCCGTAAACCCAGACGACCACGACTGTGCTAAATGTTTAGAAGGTCGTTAAAAAAGGAACATTAGGAATAAATCAATAAACCAAGACGGGCCTGAAGCAGACCCCTCTGTCCTGAATTTGAATATTGTTGGATGGCTGTGTGTGTGTGTGTGTGTGTGTGTGTGTGTGTGTGCACCCCACCAATCTCATGCAAACGGCAAGAACGAGTGTTTGTGACATCAAGAAGCAGTGTGTGTGTGTGTGTGTGTGTGTGTGAGTGTGTGTGTGTGTGTGTGTGTGTGTGGGGTGATGGAGAGGCTGTTGCTGACTGACTGTTTGAGCTGAGAGGAAATACATCATTACAACCTCTGTAACAAAACGCCGCCTCAGTTTATTTAAGCTGGGGGGGTGTCTTTTCTTTTGAAATATTCAAAATCACTTCAATCTTTTATTGAAGGACTGAATGAAAGAGGCCGAGCGGGGAGAGATCCCGCACACTGATAACTGTCTGAATTGGAGGGTTTATTATTTTTGAGGACGTCCGTTATTTTGATAAGGTCTGTAAACACCGTCAGACTTGAAGCAGCGCGGCTGACGTCCTGCTTACCTTGTTTGATTGCTTTGTTTGTATTTATGTTATTTTGATCTCTCATTAGTCTCGCCCTCTCTTTTTCGCCTGGAATGAGCGCTGACGCACACCCGGGCCGGCGGCTGGGGTTGGTTAAGTGGGAGAGGGTGTGTGAGTGTGTTTGTTTTTCATACATTTTTAGGACAAGCAGAAAATATTCAGCTACTTTAGGCTGCAACCATTGCCAATAGAATAGGACCCTCTGGAGCAGATCAACATCATGACCCTATTGGCTCCATGCTGCCTAATAATGCCAGGCGTGGAATAGAGGGGTATAAAGCCCCCCAGCATTGAGGAGCTGTGGAGCAGTGGAGGAGCTGTGTTCTCTGTAATGATGGTGGAGGAGCTCCATCCAGTACTTTTAGATGGAATTATTTGGGGAGTTGGGGATGTGGACCATTCAGAACCTAGAAAGCCTTCTTCTCTGGACAGTAGAGACAGTTACTCCAACAGAAGCAGGATCATCTCTTTAATACTCTTGTACTGTTTTATTTACAATATTTTATTTACAACATATACATATATTATTATTATTATTATTATTATTATTATCAGGTGCGCTGCCAAGGATTTTAAACACCACAAAAAATATGACACTGGACCCCAACTCTTCAAACAATTCTGCTAAAATACCCAATTAATCCATTTTTGGGGCCCCAGTCAGTCACAGGCCCTTAGAACTGTCCTATACCCCCCCAACTCCCACCCCCACCCACCTCCACATACCACCCCTGATTATTAATGTTATGGATCATCGGTTTTCAGACAAACTCTAACAGTAGTTTTACAGAAGAAGACAAAAAACACTTTTAATTGTTAATGAAAGTTTATGTTAATGAGCTGTTAATCTATTCTAATTCTGTAGTTTGGAGCCTTTCTATTGGTCCGTTGGTCAGGTTTATGTTCACACAGTGTGCAGAGCAGATGGTTCTAATGACGCAGAAAAACAGAATCAAAAAGAACGATACATTTTTCTAACCTTGTATAACAACAGTGTGTGTGTGTGAGAGAGAGAGAGAGAGAGAGTCTAGTGTGTGTGTGTGCGTGTGTGTGTGTTCCTGTCCTGTGAAAACACAAAGAGAGAGAACGGCTCTCAGCAGGAGAAGCTGCAGAGAAAACGCTCAGCGTCTAATTCAGCGTCTTCAGAGGCCGGGCTGGAGCTGCTCTTCAGAAGCGGCCATTTGTTTGAGGGCAGTTTTCTGTCTCCTCTTTGAGGCCAGAGGACCCTTTCATGTAGCAGATGGGAGGGACTTCTAAAAACATTTCATGCAGACTTCAATGACACACAGGTGACTCGTCCCGAAGCACAGAAAACACACTCTCCCTGTCCGCTCTGGCCTGTTCTAAGGTCACACAGCGGTACGGACGGGGTCAGGGCAAAGCACGGCAGCTTTAACCACTGCAGGCCGAGACCTACTGCTGTGCTTTCTCTCTACGCCGCTTACATGTACTTCGCTTGTTAGTGAGATCACCCCCTACAGTCAGTTCTTCTACCATCTTCCATCTTCCCTCTGCGCTTCCCCCGTATCTCCACTTGTTTCCGTCAAACTAAGAGTCAGAAATCATTCAACGTAAAGTGAGAGCAGGGTCCCGTGGCATTTCCACCATTAGTTAGGGTTAACCTGCAGGGTGATTGTTCAGTTATTGGAAGATGTTTTAATATATAAATATGCAGATGAATACATTTGAATATTTAAATCCTTCTGATGATACAGGACCTTTACATTACGCTAACCTGTTAAGTAAATGTGGGTAATTAGAGAACCACAAGTATTTATTCTACTGCGTCACACAAAGAGCCCTTTATGGCACCTTTCTTTTTGAGTATTATCCAGTAACTCCTATAAAACTTACATTTTAAATGATTAAGTATTTAATAACGACTATGAATTAGCAGCACATGATATGACTGTTTCACAATCAACGAATGATTCAGCTGTTCAGCACCTATACATGATACAGTCTATTATGAATTATACTAATTACAAATTAGTCAGTATTCAATATGATTTAAAAAAAATATTTATTATTAATTATTAGTCAGTATCTACTATGCTCATAATGTGTAGGTGTGGCCGATGTCCAGACTTTTACACTTTAAGGGTTTTAGCTCTGGTGAGCTTTATGAACATTGATCCAGTCGTTCTCATACAGTCATTCTCTCTCTCGCTCGCTCGCTCGCTCACTCGAGCAGTACCAGGTTGTCAGTGCCATGTTCCTCCTGCGCTGTGTTTGATCTTGCCACTTGTGAATGATAAAATAGGTGGGAGAGACGAGAACGTGTAAGAAGTGAAACAATGGAGGCTTGTTCACCAGCCAGAGTCAGACATGGGAGAAACTTTCAACCACAGCAAAAAATTCAACCAGCAAAAGAAAAAAAAAAAAACCCACTTCTGCACAGTCCTGTGTGTGTGTGTGTGTGTGTGTGTGGTTTCTCAACATACTGAGAGGATTTGAATGTTTCCCAAACAACAAGATCAAAGACTCAACTCATCTGCCAAGGAGACTGTTTAGAAGGTTGATGGAGAAGAGATAAACACAACATCACCATGATGGGACACCTCATCCTCCACCTCCTCCTCCTCCTCCACCACCTCCTCCTCCTCCTCTTTAAAGCAATAATTTGGTGAAAAAAATTTACACAACATTCCCCTCACCCCAAATATCTCTAAGATCAGCCAGGACATCTGTGGCGTCCAGAGTCTGCTCCTGTAAATCTGTGCTGGAGCTACAAAGCTAATTTAGACTACACACAACACAGCACGGCACTGGTTTGATAGAAAACCCAAAAACCGAAAGCTCATTCTGCATCAGAAACCAAATAAGGATTCTCAGACTTTGAGAATAGTATGATGCTTTAGGCCTGAAGTTTGCACAGTACTAACTTGTGGGGTATAAGCTTTGATAAGCTGTTAGCACGACCCGGTGCCAGCATCCAAATACTAAACAATAAACCCACTATTTGGATGTTTATTAATAAACACACAGTGTCATTTCTATTTCACACAAAATACCTTTTATATGGGGAACAAAAACAAAGTATAATTGAAGCAAATCACTGCTGAACATGTGAGGTGTAGGAAAAAGTGTATATATTGAAATATATTGGTCAATACAGTTCGGTCAGAAATGTACATACAGGGGTCCGGCTTTCAATCCCAACAACACGGTCAACTACTGATCTATGGCTGTTTTGCTGGCAGTGAAAACAGGCACGTTTTACAAAGTATATTGGATAATGAGAGAATTGCGCTGTATGTATATTTCTGACCCTGTATGTATACATTTGACACCAAAAATGTAAATCGATATTCTCGTTTCTTTCCATTGAAAAAGTATGATGGCCCAGAAAAAGAACAGTTCAGTCCAGTATGTTCGTTATTAGTCTATTTAAACTTCCAACAACAACTTTATTATTATATTCGGTAATTTTGCACAATATATATATCACAAAATATCCCACAATCTCAATATTCCCCCACTTTATTAAAAATGACAATTCATATATTGTAAAATATATTAACTGTATATTAATACATGAAAACATAATAATAACTGTAAATCATAAATATTGTTAGTGTGTTTTTCTGTCCTCATCAATCACAACTCATTAAATGGAATTATGCTGCACACACCCAAAAGGTCCAAATGTTTGTGGACACCCCTTCCAATGAATGCATTCAGATACTTTACTTTACCCTGACACAGATGTGAAAATGGACACACACACACACACACACATAGCTTGTGTATCCCTGTAGAGAAGTACTGCCTATAGACTAGGACTATGCCTTAGCAAAAGCAGGATAAACACTTAATACCCTTAATTTCAGAAGAAAGAGTGAATGAATGAATGAATGAGCAGGTGTCCCAATATTTATGTCCATATAGTGTATATCATAGTGTACTATTTCTATTTATTTATGTAGTTATTTGTACACAGGAGTAAGCACTGCGCTCCTAATACAGTGTTGTAGATGTGCAAGACAGAATGTGACCACAGGAAGGAATAAGAGATCAACTGTGCCGCCACATCTGTGTTTGATCAATACCCTTCAGCAGGATTAGAGAAAAGAAATCAGAACAGTGGTTTGGTTATTAGGACAGGGGGATATAGACGCTAGCCTGAAAGCGAAGCCGGCCAGAGAAGAGGCTGCCAGAGCGGTAACCCAATCACTTCAAATCACAAGGTAATCCCACTTACCCCCCACAGTTTGGACGGAGCCTCACTCAAACCCGCCTGACTGAAGAATAAGGAGGAGAAAAAAAGAGGCTTTTCCAATGTTACCAAATTAATCAGTGACACACATTCCTAATACTCTACAATTAGAAAGGCTGGAAAAAAAGATACAGTTATTTCAGGAATTCTAATAGGCGTATTAATCTCCTGGGGGCGGAGCCACCTCTGTTCAAGGCCAGGACAAGAAAACCGGCATGTTAGATCTACAGCAGACAGAGAAAGCGATAGGTTAATGCCACCGGGTGCGTGTTACACAGGGTAATCTAGATGTTCTAGGTGTAGTTTTACCTGCAGCCAACATGAAAAAAAATCCTGATGTTTCCGGATCTGCTCAACACACTTGACATCAGAATAACGTAAAACAAATGCACCAGTTGTTGGTGGTTCTGGGTCTGTGGACTGAACCCGTGCCTTTTTTCCCCCCCAAGATCCAAGAAACCTTGAAATGAAATCCAGCTAAGCCTTCTGCCTCGCTCTCCGGAGTGCAGTTAGACATGCTGGGTGGACACGATTACACAATCACACACAGGCCCAGCTCGGGCTGTCCAGCTTGGCCGCAGGTTCTAGCAGGAAGCCAGTTCAGGACCATTCTCAGCTCAGAGGTGAACAAACACGGTGGTAATCACGACAACACAGACGAGAGACCTTACACTTGGCTTCTTTTATGCATTGCTAGACTGGGGGCAGCACTGCTGAGTTACGCAAGATCATTTGAAGTTGCACTCCTCGAGCTAATATCCAACCACATATTTAAAAAAAAAAAAAAAAAAAAAAAAAACCACACACACCAGACCTGTTCTTCACGAGAAATACTTGCTGTTCCGTCTCCCAACCGGCAGCCCACTTCCTCTCTGTTTTCAGGGCTAGAATTCCTTTCCAAAGTAAGCCTCCACGAGATTCCACTGCAAAGGCAGATAACATCAGAGATCAGGGTAACTCTCGTATTGAAGCGTTTTTCTCTTCAACTGAAAGCTTCTCCATGAACTCAGGAACCCAGAGCTTTCTTGGAGGGGCAGAGCGAGTCGGTTACGCAATGGACGAAGCTCAGACTTAGAGAAGTGTGTGAGATAATTTAGGCCCGGAGTTTGCACAGTACTGGTTGGTGGAGTAAAAGCTTCTATCAGCTGTCAGCAGGGACGTGCACAGGCATGGGTGTCAGTTTACTATTTGAAGTAAATAAAATAAATAAATTAATGAATAAATAAATAAGCTATGTTTATTTTATATACCGGTCAGCCAGAACATTAGCACCCCTGACAGATTACAGAAGTAGAAAACATTGATCATCTTCATGCAAGCGTTAGAATCTCAGACACTGACAAGAACTAAACTGTGATGTTATAGATAAACGACTGGGTCAGAACATCTCCACCAAAACATCAGGCAGGTCTTGTGGGGTGTTCCCATTATGCAGTGGTCAGCACCTACCTACCAAAAATGCTCCAAGGAAAGTCAACCGGTAAGCCAGGGACAGGGTCATGGGAGCCTAAGGCTTACTGATGCTCATGGAGGCTCCGCCCACCTCACAACCTACAGGACTTCTTAAAGGATCAGTTGCTAATTTTAGTCTTGGTGCCAGAAACCACAGCAGGACACCTTCAGAGGTCTCGTAAAAGAAGTCCATATCTCTAACGCTTAGAGCTGTTGCGGCGACACGTGAGAGGTACAAGTCAATGCCTCATTTGGTACAACACACAAACAGGGACAGGCACTCTACCCAAAGAAAACTGTACCAACTAATAAGCATGGTGGTGGTAGGATCATGCTCTAGGGCTATTTTGCTGCCAGTGGAAATGGCACGTTTGTGTATTTTTGAGCCGCATGTTGCAATTCAAGCACTCCAGCTAATATCCAATCAATCACACAGTTGAAGAGGGTTTGGACTAGAAGCCACCGCAAAACACGACCACTGTTGTATTAAGGGTCTTTTTTCAGGAACCCACCTCTTTCGTGGACTCCGATGCAGCAAGCATAGCAGGACAGGGCTGGGACAAGGAGCACCCTGGAAACACTGCCACGAAGGCTGATAACATCAGCCTGAGGTTTGTATTAAAGGTTCCTCTGCAGCAGAAAGGAAACCCCGAGATCAGGCATAATCCTGTCTGCAAACGGGTCTGCTGCCAGTCGGCTGACTCAAGGGAGATGTATCCGTTTGCTCACGGGATGAGCCGGAGAGACCAGAGAGATGCTCCTTTCACACCAGCTTGAACATCGACAATCAGGCCCTTGTTTTCGGGGGAGGGCGAGGGCAGAACTGTTTCGTCTTACAGACAGGAGTACAGGAGTACCGCTGGGGGAAGATCACAGTGGAAGATGGTCCAGATGAACAGCCGAAGAGAAACATCGTTCAGAGCCAGTGCTTTCGGATAACACGGGGGAACAGGAAGGGAACTAATCCCAGGCTCAAGACGACAAGGGAAAGGTGCTCCAGAGTTTACCGGCTTTGCTCGCAGGCTCCGCACCAGCCCGAAAGAAGTGCATTCCTCAGAATTCAAATTCCAAAGGCCAGGAGTTAACAGGACGCGTTCAGATGCGGATGATATAGCCTACAAGCCGTGGAGGATATGGTTTCAGTTGAATGGCCTTGCAACTGGAAGCCGGCCCTCTGAACCACCGTGCAACATTCCAGAAAACAAGTCCACGGTTCCCTCCATCTTCTTCACAGAGTGCCTTTTAACATAGCGAGCTTATCATACGCTTGGGGATCTATTACTTTAGCTGACTTGAGGGGAGAGAAATTCAACTCCTACGTGCATTAGTTATCATGTTTAAATGTGAACATGTGTTCATCTTAGTGCTTGCAACTAAGAAAAGGGGGGAGAAAAAAAACAAGACCAAAATCTGGACTGAAGATCACACAAATAATAATTTATTACTGCGTGGAAAACGGGGCCAACATCAAATTCTATAGTTGAATGGAAAACGCATTGGCCGATGACAGAGGGACAAGAATTTGCCTTGTCTGTGCAGTATCCAACCCTTCACGCTAAACCCTTCGGGAACACCGCAAATGAGCAATTGTTTTCGAGACGGATCTAAGTGGTTATTCTTCTGGATTTAATGCGTCCCCAGAGAAGACACATGTATCATCTTGATGTGGGCAAGTCCTGTAGAACAATCAAGTCCCAATCAACAATCCAGCAAGTTTACAGCAAACGAACAGACTGGTGTAAAGCAGTGATCTGAAGTTAGACGTCCAGCTAATGCTCCTGCTGACTGTTAAGGTGTCCACTTTAGAGGGGGGACAAAAAAAAAACAAAAACTCCTGAACGTGGTTCATTCTGAACGTTCTGGAAAACCTTCTACCCTCCGAAAGGCCTTGGTCTTTCTGTCGAGGCACGAACGCAGTGCTTCACAATTAAGCTAATAAACTCCTCTTTGACTGATTTGTGGTCATGTGTACAACAGCGCTGTCTTGTTAATAGCCTTATATGACTTTGCACTCTAACCTTCCCTACTGCCTTTCTCACAAGACCTGACCCTAAAAAGATCAAAGGCCATCGCCCCAAAGGTGATTCCGGGTCCAAGATTACAGGAAAATGGAAGACGAATGGCTTCTCAGTGAGATCTCGAGATCTAACCCAGAAAACAATATTCAGTGATGGATCTGCAGTCTAGGAGTCCTGGGTTAAGGGCTTGCTGCAAATCATCGACATGCACCAGGGGGCCCGGCCCGCTCTGTGAAAGGCAAAGGACAAAAAGCCTAAACAAGCGATCAGGGTTAAGGGATTAATCAGTAACCTTCTTTAACTCGGGAGAAGAAAAGAGCACTGCGGTAGGAAGTAGTGGACCAAAGCTGGACCTTTTTTTTTCTTTTTCCTTTTTGGGCTCTCTTGTTCTGGCAAGTAACAAATAACCCATCTATGTTGTAAAGGAGAAAACTACCATGACACCATCTGTTTTCATGAATACACATCAATACGCCATATGTTACTTTTAGCAAATATTCTTAATCTTAAGAAAATTATTAACCCCAGAACATTCAGCTGAAGTCTCAAATCAGAAACAACCCTGGAGGCCAAACCTTGAAAAAGAACAAACGTCAGGGTCAGCTATTAGCGCAAAATTACCCCTCTGCATTTGGATGACTAATACAGCTCACAGGCAAGAAGACCTTCACCTGATTCTTTAGAAATAAAGTAAAAAAAATAAAAATAACTGCTGCTTCTTGTAAATTCCAGACTTCATTCATGGCCTTAGATCAGAGGCAAAGGGTGATTTACGACCAAACAACTGTGGTATAAACATCCTACATTCACACCACCTTACCACTAGAATCTAACTGCCTTCAGGTTTCTTATTTCTTTACCATAAGGTCTGAAACAGGGACAGGAACTCTGACTGCAAATGAGACATTATTTGCTCGCCCCAGCGGACCTCAGAGCATATTCTTCCATTTACATCGAGGCTAAGCCTCGTTTCATGAACCTACAGGTCATAACCTGAATAAAACACATTACAAGAAAAGCCTGGGCATGAAAAGATAATAATGATGAACAAAAGGGATCACTGAAATAGCCAGCGACACTGCCTGACTTTGGAGGCCAGACGAAGATGGGTTACATGTGTGCTATAGGAAGGGATGCCTTCTTTTTGACCTCTTCAGCCGCATTTTCAACTGCCCTAAGAACAGAGTTTAAACAGACCAAGAATTTAAAAAAGGTCACATAGGTAAAGGTAAACTCAACAGAAACCAAAACCTCTCTCTCTCTCTCTCAAAAAAAAAAAAAAAAAAATTATAATAATAATAATAATAATTTACCCGTAATTTACCCTGACCTCCATCATCACTATAATAAGGTTTACCTAGAACACAAAAACTTCCCTAAACTCCCACTACTAAAAAAGCCAAAGACATGGTCCAGAGCCCTGGTCCAGCCAACTGAACGTCTCTCGAGACAACATGGAAAGCCAAGCCTGCCATCTTGTGGACATTCGCTCAAGATGCTTCCACTGCCCTGGAAGCCTGAATCAAGCGGCAACACAGTTTCATTTAAATTCTTTTTATTCGTTTATTTTAGTCAAATATATATGAACGCTTCCTTCACGAGGAGGGCTTTTGGGCGAGAATGTTTACAGAAAAAATTAATTCATCTAAATCAAACTGCAAACAAATTAAAACAGTGACATTTAATGGAACGTATCATTTCAATTTGTGCCATGGGTTGACGGTGTGACATGATGCAGCCGTGTTAAATTCATGGGTTGTTAATTTCAACGTAGACAACTTGCCTAAATGTGTCCTTACTTGTAATGTATCTTATAGGATTTACATGACAAAAAATCCTTAAAAGTTCCTGAAGATGCTGGAAAGCTTCCAAAAAGCCTGGCTTGAAAGCATTTTTTTTCAGACATCCGACGCCTCATGTTCCAAGAGTCAGGGTGTTTTGCATAAAGGCACAAAAGCATTAGAGCCCTCCAAGGGCAATTTTTTTTTTTTTTTGGCAAGACATTGGTCCCCAATAGGCAGTCCTTTTCTTATTCCACATCACAAAAAATTAAAGACAGAACAAAATAAAACATACAATTATTAGATTATACTTAAAGTGTACAAGTCTAATTTCTCTAATAAAAAAAGCCTACAGAAACCTATGCTCAGATCTGAACAATAAAAGGTGGATACAGTGGGTCACTCTCTGAGGACTTCAGCAGTATAGGACACCCTAATGAAAAGCTAGTTTGCGAGCAGTTGAGGGCAAACCTCTACAAAGGATACAGCACAGGTAAGCTCGTCTGGGGCTGTAGGACAAACTCCCTTAGACTCTTCTTCCCCCGTCTAACCGAAACCTCCCCTCCGCAGCAGGGCAGGACCGCCAGGAGCCGGAGGATCGTCTCAATGTTTGGGAAGGATTGTAAATCTGAGGCCTTGAGGGTGTCTAGAACACAGGTGG
The DNA here is from genome assembly GCF_030463535.1 of Salminus brasiliensis. NCBI lineage: Eukaryota > Metazoa > Chordata > Actinopteri > Characiformes > Bryconidae > Salminus > Salminus brasiliensis. Next base: position 856,000 of record NC_132893.1, read on the forward strand.
GGAGGGGTTGTTGAGCAGCCATGCTTTCCAGCCATTTTTCCCTCCACCTCTGTAGCTCCACCTGCAGAGCGCCCCAGTCAGGCAGATCGTCCTGGTATACCATGAAAACCTCAGCGTCCACGCAACCTCCGTCCATCCTGGATATGACATAAGGCACAACCTGCATGCAGCGGGGAGCTGATAGACCACCGTCGGAGAAAAGCTCGGTTATCTCGTCGATGGAGTGCTGTACTGCTCCTTTGCTTACGACGTCTCTGTAGTGTGCAATCATAGGCTCTTGTGAAGCGTGGTCAACACTGATTTCCAACTTGGAAGCTAGTACCTTTGCCTCTTGCAACCACGTCTGAAGATGACCGTCGATGTTGACGGCCATTTCCTTCAGAGTGCAAAGCAGATCAGGCAGGCTGTTCACAGCTTGACAGAAATCCAGAGATCCAGCCTGGAGCCTCTGGCTCATTGTTTTGGTGAGACTCGAGACGTTCTTCATGATCACAACCGTCAGGATGAACTCAAAGTTCTGAAGAATGGTGAGAAAACGCAATGCCTGGGTCCTTCCTGCCTGGTCGCCATCGCTGTCCTTGATCTCACTGAGGAGGAGCACGACAGCTTCTAGAATTTCTACCGTAAGCTCCAGGATGTCGTGGCTCCTCTCCCACTGGCCTCCAGTTAAGTTCTCTCCGAGTTCTCTAGACTTGCTCTCATCCCGTTCAAGCAAAGACCTGACTATGCCTTGTAGCTTAGCCCGTTTCTCAGCATCCTCGGTCAACCACTGGAGGAGCTTCTCCACCCACATGGAGCCGTCTGCGATCTCCGTGATTGTGGAGGATCTGGTCAGCCACATGTTGAGAGATACAGAGGAGCAGAGCGTACGTCGAGCTTGTGGGTACCTCTGAGAGAGCAACGATGCCACTGCTCTCATCTGTGCAGCCGCAACACCTACAGTCAGTATGCTCTGCCCTCGACAGAAAGCCAAGTTCAAACCGCACTTCTCAGTCAGTGCTGCGGTCAGAGCATCCACGAAGACACCAACGTCTTCACCAAGCAAGACAAAAGCCAATACGTCCTCACACAGCGTCTGTTCAGCCATATAGCGTATCCCTACCGGTATATACGGATGGCCTTCAATCTCTACCTGTTGTTCAAACAGGATGGAGAAGAACTTGGAATTTGCATATTCTTTGATCAACGCCTCTTGAACAGGGCCATCATGGAGAAACAAAACTCTATGGGGTACAGGGTCATGATCGGCAACCTCCATAGGCTGGTCAATGCTATCCTGACCTGCTGCTTCAGTGACTACTTTGGGGTGACCCGTGTCATCTTGAGATTCCTCACAGGACGGATCGATACGGCCCTGGACACCGGATGCATTGTCGGAACTACTCGGAGAAGGTGCACTGGCTTGACCGACAACCATAGACACTCTATCTAGGTCATCTTGTCGAGCTGGGTTGGCCTCATCAAGGTTGTCGGTAGCATGGACATTGGGTCGACTAGGGTCATTCTCCGCTGCAGATCCAACCTGACTACTAACATCCTGACTTTCATTTCTTAGCGTGGCATCTTGCGCTGCAGCTGTGGGCTCCACAGAGGCACCCTGGTCTACTGTGGCATGTACAGAGACATCAGGCTCTTCTGTGACCGTCTCCATGGGGACATCCTGGGCATCCGTGTCCGGTTTAGCCAGGTTTGTCTCTGGCACTGCAATGGGTTCTATAGAGACTTCTTGAGTTTCTGTTTCAGGCTCCATGACTACATCCTCAACTGTTGCTTCAGGTTCCATGGACACATCTTTGGACACTGCAGCAGGGTCCATCTGAACATCTGGGGCTACTACAACAGGTTCTATGGAAACACTCTGAGCTTCTTCTGCAGTTTCCATGGCTACATCCTCAGCAACTTCTGAAACAGGTTCCATATTGTTTGGATGTTCTGATGGAACAGACTCCATATTGATATCTTGGACCGCTGCTGGGGGCTCTATGGTAACACCCTGGACTGCTGTTGCAGGCTCTGTGGTGATGTCTGGGGCTGAGGTTATGGGTTTTATGGACTGGACTGGACCCTGGACTGTTGTGGCAGGCTCTGTAGTGATGTCTGGGGCTGAGGTTATGGGTTTTATGGAGACAGTCTGGTTTTCCAACACAGGCTTTAGGGTGACGCACTGTGCAGGGACTGTGGACTCCACAATAGCGTCCTGGTGTGCTGCTGTGGATTCCGAGGTGACCCCAGGAGATGCCATTACAGGCTCTGTGGGGGCGGATACGATGGGTTCTGCTGCAATATTTTGCACATCTGCTTTGGGCTCTTCTACAGGCTCTGTAGGAATATCTGGAACTGCTGCTATGGGTTCTGCAACACCACAGGCCGCTTCGGCAGGTCCTGTGGAGCTAGCCAAGTCAGCCACTGTAGGTTCTGTGGTGACATTTTGCACATCTGTTCTGGGCTCCTGTACAGGTTCTGTAGGAATATCTGGAACTGCTGCTACGGATTCCGTGACACTACAAGCTGCTGCTGCAGGTTCTGTGGAGTTAGCAAGGTCAACCACTGTGGGTTCTGTGATTGAATTCTGCACATCTGTTCTGGGCTCTTCTACAGGCTTTGTGGAAACATCAGGAACTGCTGCTACGGGGTCTGTGAAGACATCTTGCACATCTGCTTGGGGCTCCGTAGAGACACTGTGGGCTTCTAAAGCACTACTTGTGGGGACACTCACTGTTTCTGACACTACTTCCTGCACTACTGCTGTGGTCATGGTGCAAGCACCCTGGGGTAAGGTTACAGGCTCCATAGACACAGCCTGAGATTCTGCAAGCTCCATGGCAACATCTGGTGGTGGTGGTGCTGCTGCTGCTACACATTCTGTAGTGACACACTGGGACTTGGACATATCTGGTTCCATGGAAACATCCTGCAAATCCACTTGCTCCTGGGTTTCAGCTTGGGCTAGCTCCAGGGGCATTTCTTGGGCTGCTGTGATAGGTTCTGGAACATCACCTAGCCCTGGTTTTTCCGGCTCCTTTATAAAACTACTGGTTGCACTAGTGGCCACAGTACCGACACGGGTTGTTTCGGACAGATCCTGCACAACACCCTCAGTTGATGTAACAAGCTCGGAGGGGACAGTCTGAGCAGAAGGTTCTGTTACAGGTTCTGCGGCAGTAACAAGTGCTGCTGTCGCTGCGGAGAGCTCCATGGCGGCATCCTGGGCTGTTGTAACAGGCTCGGTTAGGACATGCTGGACAGGCTCTGTGGAAGCACCCTTTGCTTCGTCTGCAAGTTTCATTGGGACATCCTCAGCTGCTTTTTCAGGCTCCGTTGGGACACCCTGGACTGGCAGTTCTGTAACAGGCACTGCAGCAGTACCCTGTTGTAGTTCTCGGACCTCCATGGGGAGATCTTCCGCAGCTGCATTAGGCTCTGTGGTTACATGTTGGACAGCTTCTTCCATTATAGATTCTGTAGTGATTTTCTGGGCAGCTGGGCCAGGTTCTGTAGGAGGTTCTGTAGGAGGTTGTTCAGTTTTTACAAGCTCCTCTGGAATATTACTGGCCAAGCTAGTAGCCGCTGTATTAACACAGGGTAATTCTGATAAATTCAGAACAGCATCCTCAGTTGACGCAACAGGCTCGGCGGGGACAGTCTGAGTGGAAGGTTCTGTTACAGGTTCTGTGGCAGTAACCTGTGCTACTGGGAGCTCCATAGGGACATCTTGGGCTGTTGCAACAGGCTCCGCTGTGACAAGCTGAGCAGCCAGTTCTGTTGCAGGCTCTGTGGAAGCACCTTCCGCTTCGTGCGCAAGCTCCATTGGGACATCCTCATCTGCTTTCTCAGGTCCTGTTCGGACACTCAGGACTGTTGGTTCTAATACAGGAGCAGTACCCTGTTCTACCTCTGCAAGCTCCATGGGGACATCTTCAGCGGCTGCATGAGGCTCCGCGGTCTCGTTCTGGACTGCCGCTTCCATTACAGATTCTGGGGGGATTGTCTGGGCTGCTGCTGCATCAGGCTCCATGGTTGCATGCTGGACTGCCGCTTCCGCTAGAGAGTCTGGGACGATGCACTGGGCTGCTGCATCAGGCTCCATGGTTGCATGCTGGACTGCCGTTTCCGCTAGAGAGTCTGGGACGATGCACTGGGCTGCTGCATCAGGCTCCATGGTTGCATGCTGAACTGCCGCTTCCGCTACAGTGTGTGCTGTTCCAGTCTCTGTGGTCTCACCCTGAGCTGTCTTTACAGGGTCGACAGCAACACTCTGAGCCACTGCTTCCGTCACAGGCACTGGGGTAAGACTTTGAACTGCTGAGAGTTTCAAGGCAGCATCCTCAGCAACTGGGTCAAGCTCTGTAGTCCCACCATGGGCTGCTAGTTCTGCTCCAAAAGGAGCACCATGTGCTACTTCTGTAAACTCCATGGTGACATTCTCAGCTGCTGCATCACGCTCTATGTGGACATCCTGGACTGCTGCTTCTGCGGTAATGCCTGCGAGTTCCAGCATGACGACTGCAGCTGCTGCAACAGGCTCTGCGGTTACAATCGGGGCTGATGGTACTGACTCTACAGGGACACCCTGAGTCGACAAGTTCGTTACAGGTTCTGTGATATTTCCCTCGGGTGCTGTCACAAGCTCCAGAGTGATGACCTCAGCTCCTGTGGGGACATCCTGTGCAGTCAGTTCCGCCGCAGACTCCGTAGTGACATTTTGCGCAGTGTCCTTGATTAATTCGATAGGTTCCTGGGCTGCCACTACTGCTGGTGCCCCTGTAGCATCACCCTGGGCTGGTATTTGTGTTAGAGCCTCGGCCGGGACACCTTGCACTACTGTTGTGAGATCCATTGTGAGGACCTCTTTTATTGTTACAGATTCTGTGATGATACTCTGGGATGCTGACTGGTCCTCAGATGCTGTTGTTGGGATTTCAGTGCCATCTGGAACCACAGATGTTGGCTGGGCATCTATGCAGTCCAGAGGGGATTCCTGTATCCTCATAAGAATACTGGAAGCGTTTGTTTCCATGGTACCGTCATCTGAAGTCTCAGTGGTATCGTTTGGTGCAGGAGGGCTCAATTCTAGAGGTTCAGAAGAAAAGTACAATAAAGACTAAAGGTAAACCATAGAAGAGTAGGTACCTACTCTCTGAAACCTCTGGTTCGGTCTAAGTTTCATTTACATGGTTTTATTACATTTAATAAAATAAAAACTTGTTACAAACATTTGCAAAAATGTTTTACTACATGAGGTCAACGTAGAATGTTGGTGGCTCACCTCTAATGTCACCTTGAGCAACTGGAGCAGTGCCCGGTTCTTCCTCTGAACCACCAGAACCATTGGTTGCAATGGCAATTTCTTCAGAAAGAGCCCCAACCACTTCTTAAAATGAAAAATAATACATAAAATTAATAAATAAAAACATTTTAATAAAAAAAATGTAGGATAGACTGACTGCAGATAAGGTTGGCCGGGATCCACTTTTTGGTATACAGTATTACCGCTGGGAGTTCCATACAAGCTCAATCTTATTAAAACAAAATAACATGGCTTGCTCGTAGCTTTGCAGCTTCCTCGTGTCTGAGACAGCAAGGACAAGCGACTGGTGAAGTCAGAGACCGGTTCTGCTGGGTTTGGCCGCTATCTAGGCTTAAATAAGTCAGCTAGCAGGCTAAACTCCACAGCGCGGGCCGTGTTCCAATTAACCAAGGCTCAAATCACACCCGTTTAGAGGATTAAGCCTCACATACACACTAGATAGACACAGAACAGAAATCTGACACCGGCACGTTGTCTTTTTGACATCTAAAATTTGACATTTTTAAATACCGCTGTGTACGGTAGGGCTGGGCGATATGATAAAAACACGATCACGATATTTTAAGACTTTTTGCGATATACAATATTTAATATGTAATCAACTACTATTCAGATCCTCTCTCGTTCTGAATACAGTCATTTATACTCTATAACATCTGCTGCTCTTCATCTAATTAACCCAGTCTAATTACACTGTTAGTAATGAAACCTGCAGCTGATCAGTGTTTATTAAGCACTGACAATCTCCTGCATATGCTTAGGAAATCTTACCGTTATCACGATACGATAAAATAGTCTTATTGCCCAGCTCTAGTATACGGTATTACTGATATCATCAGGTGTCGAACAGAGGCACTCCGGGGGGCTTTTCCCCCCTGCCACTAGCTTGCTCAAAAAAGGCTCGAACCCAGATCTCTGTAAAGCTGCTTTGTGAAAAGATTATAGAAATAAGTTTAAATTTAATAGAATATACAGCCCAAGCCTAACTGCAAAAAACAGCAAAAATAAACCTTACCGCCATCCATTCTCATATTGCACACATTCTGCTTCATCTGTAATGAGAAACACAGAACACCGCTCTCATTACACTGAGAATTTAAAAGAAACTGAGCAAGTAGCACCATACAGAGCTAATGACGTACTTGAGAGAGAAAGCCACGGCTCTCTGGGTCATTTTCCATGCACTTGTCGATCACTTCCTCCAAGGTCTGCAGCGTCTGCCGATGCATCAGGAGCATTACTGTGTTGGTCTTGCTGGCCCTGCAGATGAGGTCATTTCTAAGAAAGGTTCTCATCGAGTTAAGCGTGGTCTTCATCACATCCCACTCCATGCTTATGCTAGGTAGCACAGCCACTAGTTTCAGAAGAGCCGTGACATTAGGGTGACTTTTAGCCTCAGGATGGTGGAGAGCCTCCGAAATGGAGGCCGGCGGGGAGGCGTCTTGATACTTCTCCCGCCAAGCAGCGGCCCAGGTGTTAATGTCTTCCTCTGCCGTGTCTGGATCGGGCAGATCACTCTGATAGATGGTGTAGAGTTTATCTGTTGCCTCTGGGAGAATAGGCAGAGGGTTGCAGGTGGGAAGCAGAGAGAGAACCTTCAGAGCTTTCAAGTGACACTCATCAAAGTTAAACCTCATTTCTTCAATCAGGCCACTCAGCACAGGTATGCTGACCATTTCCCTGTAGCCCACCTCCGGCGACTCGTAGCCAACAACCGCATCCGGATAGGAGAATCCCCCGGAAACTTTAGCAGCGAGCTGTGCTGCCTCCTCGAACCAGGTAGTGTGCACTGCACCGACGTTCTCCAGCATCTTGCTCAAGGTCTCGACTATTAGAGGGATCTTCTCCAGCTCACAGATGATATCAGCTGGATTTCCACAGCGGAACACCGTGCTACAGTTACGCAGCGGAGAGCAGGCGTTTTTCAGGATCACAAGAGGAATGACAAAGTCAGATTCCCTAATGGCTGTGGACAAGATCAGGGCATGTATGGACATGCTATTACTCCACGTACCACTTGCATTGTTGCTAACAGAGTCCAAGCAACTGAGGACTCCCTCCAGCATATCCACCAGAATGTCAAAGAAATCCTCCATCTTCTTCCACCTCGACCAACAGGTCTCCGGGACCTCTGCCAGAGCTTCTCTTGGAGTATTCAAGAGACCCTCCATAGTCTGAGAAAGCTCAATATGCAGTCTTGGTGACTGATCAAAGAAAAGTAGAAGGTCCTCGACCACACCAAGAACTTTGGTGATGGGATCGTTATGGAGGCTTACAGCCAGCCAATAGGCAAGTCCACAGGATTCACTAGGTGTGTTGACGGCAAGGGGATAGCTGGCCAGGAAATCCAAGGACATTTGCCTCAGACTCAGGCTACTAGCACCCATACACATGAAGGACTGGCCACGACAGTAGCCCATCTGGAGTCCCCATTCCTCTGTGAGGACGTCCGAGAGAGTCTTGGCTTCAACATCTGCTTCAGAACTTCCGAAGGGCAGGAAGCCCAACAGCTCCACTTTAGGTGTGCAATCATCAACATATCTGACAAAGACCGGGACGTACTTCTGGTCTTCCACTGATACCAATTTGTCAGTGATGATGGAAAAAAACGGGGACTCCTGAACTTCAGAGACGATTGCGTCCCTGATGGACTTGACAATATACTCCAGTATCTCCCCATCTGATAAGAACTTGATGTTCCCCTGGTCCCAGTGACATGCACCAAGCTCCTGAGCTATGCAGTCCTGCTCCTCCTTTGGGAGCTCAGAAATTAGGCAGTTTCTCCTGGCCATTCTGGCCGCCACTCTGAAGACCCTTTCACTGCTTTGAAGATTGTCCGCAGAGTGGCCGTTCTCATCCAAAGGCTTCATCTGCTGGTCTTCCACGAGCACTTCAGACACTGGTTGCTGCTGCTGTATGTCCATCGCTTCGGCGTCTTTGTGGTTATTCACTAAAAGGCAGACAGCATTGGTTAAAGGTTTCTGCTGATATTAGCATAAAGATAAACAGAATCTTGAGGACAATTTTGAGGGGGCTGGAGTGACCTACCTTCTGCAAAAACCTCTTTAGATTGTGGAAATATTTCCACAAATGCTTTGTCCTTTGAAAAAATCTGTGGTAAAAATAAATAAATAAATAAATGATGAATTACAAAATGAACAAATATTCAATTAAAATAAATGAAGTTTCCAAACCTCCACAATTTCCATCTCCTCTGCTTCGTTTTTGTGATTTTCAACTGTAAAGCAAAACAAATCAAGATATTAGTCAAAGTTGTATCATTTTTTCAGTCATAAGTAAAATACTAAACTGTATAAATCCATATTTAATCTGTGGTACACCATATACCCAAATGCATGTGGACACCCCCTTTAAACGAACTCCTATCCAGCTACTCTATGTTGAACCCACTGCTGACACCACGTAGCTTGTCTAGTCCCTGTAGAGAAGAACTGCCAATACAATAGGACTCTCTGGAGCAGATCAACATCATGACCCTATTGGCTCCATGCTGCCTAATAATGCCAGGTGTGGGCTAGAGGGGTATAAAGCCCCCCAGCATTGAGCTGTGGAGCAGTGAAGGAGCTGTGTTCTCTGGAATGATGGTGGTGGAGCTTCATTCAGTACTTTTGGATAGAATGAGTTGAGGATGAGGTGGGGTGGTTGTCATCATAATTATCCAACATCCTGACCTCACTAACACTCTGATTGCAACTAGCCACAATCCTCACAGCAATGCTCCTTCTCCTTAATCTAGTAGAAAGTCTTCTTCTCTGGACAGTAGAGACAGTTACTCTTGATTTCAGGAGAAACACTGAATAAGCAGGTGTCCCAATACTTTTGTGCATATAGTGTAAATTGCAATAGCTGATTGTTGATGCATTCTTAAACCTGAAGCATGGCACAGGCAATCAAACACCAATGCAATGACACACCTTCCTCCTTTCCTTCAGAATTCCTCAGGAGAGTTTTGGACTCTTTGTCCTGTGTGAAGAACATCATATTATAATAGTATCGAAAAACAGCTCAACAAGCTTTAAGAAATTATTATTATTATTATTATTACTACTACATTTCTTGCCTTTGAAGCTAAAAAGCAAAGCAACACTTACCAGGCAGATGCCCTCCAGCGTCTTTGGGGTGACTTTCAAGCACTGGGCAACCATCCTGTCCAAGTCTCGGTTAAAGTTCGCGCCCACCTGTAACATGGCTAAACACGGAGACCGGTCCTTGGCATAGGTGCTCTTCAGGTAGTCCTGAAACATTTTATGGCGCTTCACCTCTCCGCAGTACTCCAGCGCAGTGCTCGGCAACACACACATGATCTTCAGCAGCGTGTTAATGTTGCCAAAGTACTGCATGAGCGGCAAGCGAAGAGTCTGAAAGATGGTGTCTGGGATAGTCGGGGAAACCACCTTGGTCTTCCACTTCACCTTCCAGCAGGACAGCTCGGTGAAGAAGTTGTTCGGGTCCGGCAGGTCTCCGACATACAGCGGGGGCTTCGACTTCAGGCTTTCAAACGTGTAGCTCATGGTGACAGAACATGGGACTAGAGACAAGAAGTTCAGCGCCTCTTTGTGGTCATCAGAAAAATGGTCTTTGACCGAGTTGATGAGGTGGTCGACTAAGGGCAGGCTCACCGCATCTTTGTAGTAGCCGCCCGGTTTTAGGAGACCATCCCTTGTAACTGTTAAGCTCTCAGGCACTTTAACCTGAACCCCTAAGCTCTGAGCGAAGGCGCAGGCTTCATCGAACCAGTTCTGGTGGAACACTTTGATGTTGGTCTTGACTCGGTTGAGCGTGGCTACAATGCCGCTGATCTGGCAGAGCTGCGAGGCGGCACTGAAGTGGTCCTTCTGCAGAGCCACGCTCAGCTCCCTGGTGAACGAGGAGACGTTCTTCAGGGCAACTATCGCTACGATGAAGTCAAAGTCCCGAATCAAGTGCAGGAGTTTCTTTGCTTGGTTGATCACTGATAAACTCCAGCTTTGCGGACTGTCGCTCTGGAAAGACTCCAGACACTGTGCTAAAGGTTCCAGAATCTGAGCAAAGACATCGTAAGAGTCGTGCTTCTCCAGCCAGGAGGCACAGAACGTCCCTTGAAGTTCATGGACCTTCTCATAACTCTCCCTTAAACCGACAGCCAGGACCTGGTCTAGCTCTTTTTCCAGTTCTGGCATGCTGCTGAAAAACAACACTACCTTCTCTAACGCATCGATGGCTCTGCTGACCGAGGCCACAGGCACGGACCTTGACCACCACGTATTAAAGGAGTAGCAGGAGCAGTGAGTGCATATCGCGAGGGGATGCGTCTCTTGTACTTTGCACGCGAAAGCCTTGAGCTTGTAAGAGACTTCCCCAGAACCCAAATAAGCCTGGCCTCTGCAATACTTCAAATCGAGACCCCACTCTTTGGTGACGATGTCAAACAGACGCTCGCACATGGATTCCGTATCGAGGCTCACGTCCACAAACCCCATCAGTTCCAGTCGCATTACATCAAAACTGTCCACAAACCTGAGAAACAAGGGGAGAAACTCCGCCTCCCCAAACCTCACCGCCCGATCGATGAACAGGGAGAAAAAAGAATTTCCCACCTCGGAAAGAATCCGCTCGCGCACCACGTCCTCGCATACCTTCAAAACTTCGTTCATTTCTGATTTGGTCACGTATTCGACCTCCGCCTCCTGGCCTCCCTGAGACTGCCTGCTTTGGCTGTTGCAGGCTGCGGTGATGGCTGCCTGCAAGGCTGATTTTAATGCCTCTTTATCAGTCCCTGCACAGTCAGCTGGTTTCGGTCTCTCCAACTCCATGTTCAAGGTCATTTCTCTCGGCTCTTCCAGATCTTCCTTCGATGCGTCATTTGCGTTGTTTTCTGGTGCTGAGAACAATGAACGCAATAAAGTATTATAAACAAAGGTTTATTAAATATTAGATTTAGATAAATAGACCAGAGAAGGTGGGTTGTAAGTAGTAGGTTTTACCTGAAGGTTGGACTTCCATCATGTCCTCCTGAGAACATAGAAGAAAGATATTGAGATAAAGATATAACCTGCACTGCGAGATTAGTAGAGTAGCAACGAATGATTGACAAGCGATTTCTGAAATTAATCAATAACAGCCAACTGCCCAATCCCCAGTTACCCAAAGCCGGTCACCGGTCAACTGCTGCTGATGGAGCATCACTAGGTAGCTGACGCCACTGGGGCGCCACTGGTGGCTCAGCGATTAGAGCCCCGGGCTATTAAGGACAGGGTTGTGGGTTCGATACCCGGGCTCGGCACCTTGAGCAAGGCCCACAGCAATGTATGCTCACTTTGTGTGTGTGTGTGTGTGTGTGTGTGTGTGTGTGTGTTCACTGCGGAAGCCAAATTCCATCATTTACAATAAGGTAAATTGAGGGAATGTGGAGAACCACATTCCTGAGAGAGCAAGGCCACTTGTGCTCACACTGACTCTGGCTGCTGATGGCAAGCAGCATGACCCAGGATTTGAACCAGCGATGCTCGGACCACTGTGGCACTGTGACACACACACACACACACACTTTACATAAAAAGGCTGCTGGTTTACCTTACAAAGCAGCTGCAGCATGTCTGGATGACTCTCCACGTAGGACTGCACCATATCCTCAATGCTGACGTGTACATCCTGATTGACGTAAACAAAAGCCATGTTGCACAGCCTTTGCTCAGCTGGAACTTCCTTCATGTAGGAATGATACCTGTCTAGAACCATGTCATACTGTCCATACACATCTGCATCCGCATTGATGCAAGGGATCGAACCCAGGACCCTCAGCAGGCTCTGCACGTTGGGATAGAAGCCAATGTCTGGGATTTTTAAGGTGGCGAAGACACTGGTGGGCAGGATTCTGCGCTTGCTGGCATGCCTCCACTTCACCTCCCAGCAGCCCAGCTCGTCGTAGAAGGAGTCCGGGCGCGCCAGGTTGTTCAGGTTCGCGTCGGCCACCTTGTCCTTGCGGATGCTGAAGTTGTGGTCAGCCATGTAGGACGGCACCAAGGACAGCCACCTTAGAATCCTGACCATCTCGACGCCCAGAACCCGCTTAACCTCGTCGATGAGATACTGGAGGATCATCTTGCTCAGCGTTTCCCTGTAGTAATCCTCCGGCGAGGGCTGCGGCTTCCCCTCGGCGTCACCGTTGGCGGCGGAGTCCACCGGGAGAGTGACCGTCACCCCCAGTTTCTTCGCTCGACCCACTGCATCGGAGAACCACTTTCTGTGAAATATGGGAATCTCCTGCAAGTGCTTGTTGAGCAGCTTTAAGGCATTGGAGATGGTGTATTGCAACGTACTGCTGATGCTGATTATCCCTCGCAGGCTCGGGTTCAGGATGCTCACACAACACAGGGTGTTCTTCAGAACCACCAGGGAGATGATGAAGTTGAAGTTCTTCAGCTTCTCTTTCAGCTTGAGCAGCTGCTCCACAATAGCCGTGTCCACCTCCGATAAAGCGCTAGTGCACATTTCCCCGATGCTGCTCAGGAGAGGCTCCAGAATATCCAACATGGTCTGGAAGGCGTCGGTGCCATATTCCCAGTTGTTCTGGCAAGCCTCCTTCACGCGATCCACCTCACCTTTGATGTGACTGTACGCGGCGGTTATCTTGGTGTGCAGTTTCTTCATCAGCGTCGAAGACCGCCGCAAGACGGCGGCAACCTCCTCGACGGTCTCGACCACATCCTGTATGGAGAGGACCGGCATGGAACGAATCAGCCACATGTTGAAGGCATAAGGGTCACTGGGCGCAAGAACGACCTGCGGGAAATCTCTGAGCATCCTACAAGAGAGCGCCTTCAGCTTCTGGCACAGAGCACCCGTCGTCAGGTAAGTAAATCCTCGACAGTGCTCCATCCGCAGCCCCCATTTGCTGCGAATCTCCGACACCAGCATGAGAAACAGACTGTCCGAGTCCACGTCGCAGGGGAGAAAGCCCATCAGGTGCTTCTGCGGGAAGCCATCGTTGGTGACTGTGCGGACGAAGACCGGGATCTGATCCTTGCCCTCGATGTTGGTCTCGTCTTGGAGAAGGATGGAGAAGAAGCGGGCCAAGCGCAAACTGTTGCGGATCTCCTCGCGCATCACATCCTCCCCCAACTTCAGAACCTCTTTCGGCTCGATTTTTTCCGCGCAGATGGGGTTGAGCTGCCCAACAGGACCGCTCCCCATCGAGGTCGTCGCACCGAGAGTCGCATTGTTGCCAATGCTGAAGCCAGTGAAGGCTAAAGTTTCCTTGAAGTAAACCTTCAGAGTTTCCTTGGCTTTGGAAGTAGCAGGATCCTCCTTCTCCGGTTCGTCTGGCAGGGGATTCGGGGGTACGCTGTTTTCTCCCGATTCTTCCTTTACGCTCGGCTGTGCTACTGTAGCCTGTGGATCATCTGAAGTGCAAAAAAATAATAATAAATTATAATAAAATAATAAAAATAAATAAAAACACACCTATATTAGTCTTCATGTCATGGACATAATGCCTGCAAAAGTGTTTAGAACCACCGACCTTTTGTCTTCTTTGCTTTGACAGGATCCTCTGCAGCCTGAAAGCACAGTTGGAGAGGAATAGATCTTTAAACATGTGCACAGTTCTGTAGCATTTTGTAATATGGGCACTTTCTAGTACTTTCCAAACACACACACTTTTATTTAATTCTCAAAGTGTGTGTAAGATCCAATAAGAACTCCTCCTCAATTATGTCATTTATCATTTAATTGAGTGAAAGATGGTCATCAATGTTCTACCATGAGAAGACCACCAGATTTCGTCTCATTTTCTCTTTTTTTATTTTAAAGGTTGTGAATAATACTGATACTGATATTAAACCATTGTTTTTAAAAACAAACAAATATATCAAATGTAGCCACAATCAAAACAGAACCTGAATGTTTTTAACAGCTTGAAGACCCAGACGAGAATCCCACTGCAGTCATATGGTCACATGGTTAACGACTGGCCTGTATTTTTTTTTTTTATTTTGACCAATATAACTGACTTGTGTTACAGGAGCATCCCGATTCCCCCGACCACTCACAGAAGAAAGCTCTTCACATGCATTTCACACAGAGGAAGAAGAACAGCAGAGATTTGAACCAATCTAAAGCCCTAATTGGATTATGACTGCGCATCACATTTAGATTAACTGTTAAAAAATATATATTTAATTAGTCACCTAACGACTAATTTCAGTTATTCTAAAGGGTTGTGTGTGTACTCGATTAAAATAATGTACAGCAAAAATAAGAATAATTGCATCATGGCGCAATTACTACATCAATTACGTTAACGAGCCGCCCCAGCCCTGCATCAATCAAACATACTAAACTCGCTCGACCTCTGATGATTTTATTGATGTGGGGATGTTAAAGCTTGATCCCAGAGGAGACATCCAATCCGAACAGGGCTCATCACACATCTAGCTTTAAGCCCCAGCTGAGTCTTGCATGTATTCGCACCTTCCTGTCCAAGTCTCGAGTCAGAGGACTAAACTCCTGAGATACAGTGAGGTGAGCAAACCCGTCGACCCGGCATCTGGACCAAACCGGACCGGTCCGGGTGTGCAGGTCCTCTTAAACTCACCGGCTGTCTTGCTCTCTTTCTGCCGCTGGTCTGTGTGTTGTCTTTGTTGGTTTTGAAGTGAAAGATAGTTGGAACGGCGCCATCCGTCAAAGCACACTTCAGCTGGCTCTGAAGACACAAACGTGAAAACGGACAAGAATTAACGGACCTTCAGAACCACCCCTCTACACCTCAGCACAAATACGACCTTCAGGATTCTAAAAGTCCTGCTTAACAGTTCGGATCTGAACAGAGTCGTTCAGAGTGAGGGTTTGGTGTGAAACGGTTCTCGGTTCTAGATAACCTCCCCCAGTCGGAGCTGTGGTTCTACAGTGGAGGTGAAGGGAAGCAGACGTCTGAAGCTCTAATAAAAGCTCCTCACAGAAAGTTCTTCACCTAATGGTGATGAAGACGCTGCCTGATGCCTGAGACACTGTTCTACCAGAGTTCTGAGAAGAGTTCGGCTCTAGAACCTGCTTTTAAAATCAGATCATTAAAATGGTGGAGGGATACATGCTGCAGGGTGTAGTGCGGCTACAGAAAGTAGTCCCTAAAGAGAACTGCATTAGTTCAGATTCTCTATTCACTATTTTACCATCATCATCATCATCATCATCATTCCATATAAAACTCAGAAGACTCGTGCAGCTGCACTGGTGGGTTTGGATAAGAAAATAAATTATGGGCTGTATCTATGTTGTAGTCATGGCGACAGATGCCTGCTTCCATTCTCCACCACTGTAAAGAGATCAGAGTCAGGAGCCACAATTTCACACCAAAGCCTCACTTACAATCCCTGGATTATAATCAACTTCAGCATCTTCCCAAGTCGTCTTCTAGACCAATTAGCAAGTACAGCACCCAACAACGACATCCAGCAAGAAGAAGGGGAAGAAAAAGGACGTATCCATACAGAAGCGAACAAGCCAGAACACAACTAACAGGTTCCTGAGGGAGAACCGGCGCTAAATATGAGCTCTTACTTCCTTGTGTATCAACGATGCTTCAAAATGTTTGGAGCAGAGCTTGAAGTGTCTGTGTAGGTATTCAGGGGTCTTGGCCTGCAGGTCTGGTCTGCCACAGTTACCCACCCATTGTCTGCATCTGCAAATCACAGGAGAACACATCGAAACATCACTCAGGACAAACATCGATCAGACCCAACAGAGGTGGGGCGCTGCGGGTGAAGAGGGCGGGTCTTGCCGGTCGTATTGTTTGCATTTGAATTATTCGCAACAAATATGCAAATGATGGAATTACTAATTAATAAGGTACAGATAGACATCTTCAAATCAAACCTTCTAGAGGCCGAAGTTAGGGTTCAGATTTCACAGTGTAGTAAAAGTGAATATAGCATTAACACAGATACTCAATTCTGTCCTCCATTACATCCCAGCCCTGTGCAGCACAGCACTGCACTCTGTACTGTCTATAAGCAGCAGTGACAAAAGTATTGAGACATCTGCTCATTCATTCACTTCTAAAATCAAGGGGATCATTGTGCTGATGTAACTGTAGAGAAGACTATCAGCTAGATTTTGGAGAAGGAGCATTGCTGTGAGAATTTGATTGCACAGCTCTTCCATTGCCCCACAGCTTCTCAATGCTGGGGGGCTTTATACCCCTCTAGCCCACGCCTGGCATTATTAGGCAGCATGGAGCCAATAGGGTCATGATGTTGATCTGCTCCAGAGGGTCCTATTCTATTGGCAGTACTGCTACTTCTCTACATGCACTTGTAAAGCTGTGTGTGCATTTGCACATCTGTGTCAGCAATGGGTGCAGCGTGCATTCATTAGCTGGGGTGTCCACATACATTCGGACATACGGTGTATTAAAAACGCTGCACGCGCACAGGCCTAAGCTAACCCTAGTGAAGGCTGCATTCCCACCACAGACAGTGCTCTGAATTCGGCCCCTGCCATTTTGAGGAGGGCCTGATGATGGCGAGCGAGAACCACGGGCAGGCTGCTCGGCTGCTTGCCGTCGTCATGCAAAAAAAAAAAAAAAAAAAAAAAAAAAAAAAGTTTAAGGCTAAAATCAATTACTTTGCACACAGTGCTAATCTTAGCCCCTGCAAACCTCGCAAACACGCCCAGCACGGTGGGCCTGGAGGCCCCGAGCTCAGATCTGCAAGCAGGTCGAGGAGCATGAGCGCGTGCACGGCATTCATTGAATCAAAGGGGAGGAATTAGCTAGCTGGCTAGCAGGCGATGCTAACGTGGTCGATTCTGGGTCCTGTGGAGGAAAAATAAGAGCAGTGCAGGTCAAGTCGGACATCCAGAGACACGCAGAAGAGTGCACTCACCGCTCGGGGTCCAGAGGGAACCTGAAGAAGGCGATATTGGGCTGATTTGTGCTCTGCTTACAATCCGCTGCGGCACAGCAGTCGGGCATTTTGGACTACATGCATTCACTTAATCAGCATTAAAATGCATGCGTGCAAAATCAAAAGCTCCTGCCGTGCGAGCAATAAGAGGAGCGCGCGCGACGATCTAAAGCACAGCCGCGAGCCTAAGCTGCTATCTCCAGGTCGGGATCATGCCACGAGCTCGCTGCTTGGGGAGCTCGCTGCTGCTGCTGCTGCTGCTGCTGCTACTTTATCCGAATCCTCCTCCTCCTCCTCCTCCTCCTCCTCCTCCACCAACAACCACCACCACCAGGAAGAACAACCGATATGGAGCGGAAATGGACTCCCACACCAAGGATCCAGAGAAGCAGCCACACACACCGGCTCCGAGCCCCAAATAACCTGGACCCTAGCAGCAGCGCCACGGCAGCCCTAAAGCACGCGAGGCATGCCCCTCATAATTATGCAAAGAAATATCAACACGTCCCCTCGAGCCTGCTCTCCCTTTCAGTTTTCACCACGAGGCGCCGAGGATCCCCCTTCCACCCTCACCCCCGTCCTTATTCGCCCATGTGACCCATCGAAAACACACCTCTTTAGAGCTCGCGGATTTGCAACGAACACCTTTTGTTGTGATCTACCTTGCTGTATTTACCAGTGGCCACTTTATTAGAAACACACACGGTGCTTTCACTCACTGGCCACTTTATTAGAAACACCTACCTTGTGTGTCTACTCACTGGCCACTTTATTAGAAACACCCCATATTGTGCTTCCACTCAGTGGCCACTTTATTAGAAACACCTACCTTGTGCTTCCACTCACTGGCCACTTTATTAGAAACACCTACCTTGTGCTCCTACTCAGTGGCCACTTTATTAGAAACACCTACCTTGTTCTTCCACTCACTGGCCACTTTATTAGAAACACCTACCTTGTGCTTCCACTCACTGGCCACTTTATTAGAAACACCTACCTTGTGCTTCCACTCACTGGCCACTTTATTAGAAACGCCTACCTTGTGCTCCTACTCAGTGGCCACTTTATTAGAAACACCTACCTTGTGCTCCTACTCAGTGGCCACTTTATTAGAAACACCTACCTTGTGCATCTACTCAGTGGCCACTTTATTAGAAACACCTACCTTGTGCATCTACTCAGTGGCCACTTTATTAGAAACACCTACCTTGTGTGTCCACTCAGTGGCCAGTTTATCAGAAACCCTTACCTTGTGTTTCTACTGAGTGGCCAGTTTATTGGAAACCCCTACTCTTGTGCTTCCATGCAGTGGCCACTTCATCAGAAATCCCACACCCTGAGCCCTCACTCACTGGCCACTTTATTAGAAACACCCACCTTGTGCTTCCACTTACTGGCCACTTTATCAGAAACACCTACATTTGTGTCTACTTAGTGGCCAGTTTATCAGAAACACCTTTCATTTGCCACTTTATTAGACACCCTTACCTTGTGTTTCTACTGCGTGGCCAGTTTATTGGAAACACCTACCTTGCGCTTTCACTCACTGGCCACTTTATTGGAACTCCCTACTACCCTCAGGTTTCCACCCGAGTACCGGGGACTGCAGGACAGCTTTGTAATTTATCCAGTTCCTAAATGCAGACACAGGAACAGGTCAGACTGAAAGTATATGTAAAGTTATTTATTTTCTACTGGATGAAGAAGAAAGTAACAGGAATGGCGGCTAAAGTAAAGTGTTATCTCCTTATTTATCAAGAATAAAAAGGAATCACTGAAAGATTAATTTTGTAAGCTGAGAAGAAGTGGAGGACAGAACAGCAATTCACTGAAGCACAACAGGCTAAATTAACTCTAAAATTTGGCTGAACACGTTTGGAAGTCTCAGACAGGGTTTGTTTTCTTCTTCACTCCATTTCCACAGTATATACACTCAGACCCCCCCAAACACAGCAAGTCCCGAGGCCCAGACGTTTGTGGCGGTGGGACACTGTACATGAAACCAAGATGTTTTCCAGCTGCAAAACGGCTGAATTTATATTCTAAGCAACTGATGCAGGCGTTACGAGTCCACATGATCAAGCAGGTGTCTCTGTTGGTTCTTTATCTGGGTACATTTTTAGGTACGTTTCAACCATCAGGTCTAGGTCGTGCCCAGCACCACAGTTAATGTTAAACATGGCCAGAGTTTTGTTTCTGTGTTTGGCGGGCGTGTCCTGCAGGTACGCCGTTAGTCGCCGCCTCGCGGTGCTGCATCGGTCGTCAACGAGCGAAAGGACTGGCAGGCAGCTCAGGACTTTGAGGAGCGCGCAAACGTTTGGGAAAAACTTCACGTCGGACAGCTGGAGTGTTTCGTAGATGGTGGCGGGCAGGGTCACGTTCTTAGTGCCGTGCTTCCATTTGATCTTCCAGCAGTTGAGCTCAGTTGGTAACGTATCTGGATTGGGCAGGTCATCCTTGTAGATGTCTGCGCTGGTTTCTTCTGTGTTGAATTTGAGCTGCCCCATGATCGCAGGCACCAGAGACAGAGACTTGAGAGCCTTGAGGTGGTTTTCTGAGAAAAAGTCACTGAGCTCCTTAATAACATGACTCACCACTGGAAAAGTGAGGTGGACTTTGTAGTAGACCTCAGGCTGGATCTCCTCAGCGGCGTCTGGCCGCTGCTTTCTGAAGAAAAGCCTGGGGATCTTGACTGGGATCTCCAATGCCGCGGCCAGGTTGACAGCCTCTTCGAACCAGAACTCATGGTAGACCTCTATGTTCTCCAGAACTTCATTTACTGAATGGAGAACAGCTGTCAAACTGCTTGCGGCGAAGAAGACCTCGCTGGTTTGGCCTTGAAGATTCTTACCAAAGGCTCTGGAAAAGGACAGGGTGTTCTTGAGCACAACCAACGCCATGACAAACTCGAAATCTGACAGCGCTTCAGATATGACAAAAGCGTTGTGCGCGACATCGTCGCTCCACTTGAATTCTTCATTATCGTGAACGCTGTCCATGCAGAGCAGCAAAGACTCCAGGAGGTCGATAGCCAACTCGAATGCATCATGCTGTTCAGTCCAGTTGGTGCGGCAGGTCTCCTTGAGAGCAGCTCCCTTCTCCTCGTTGCCCTGGTAGTAGATAGAAATCGCATTCTCCAGCTGATTCTGCAGCAAAGGTGACTTGCTGAAGAACTTGTCGATCTTCTTTAGGGTTGACATCACAAGCTGAACGCTTGTAAAGTTCATGCTGTTGGCCAGGCAGATGTTCAGGGCATGAGGAGAGCATGGCGTGAGCACAGCCAACGGATACTGCTCACTCAGTCTAATGGCCACAGCTTTGACTTTAAAAGCATACACCCCGGTACAGAAGTACGCCTGCCCCCTGCAGTGTTCCATGCTCAGGCCGTACTTCTCAGACATTTCCACACACAGGCTTTGCGCGATGGCCTCCACATCCCCCTCAAAGCGGTGGAACCCTAAAAACTCCTCTCGCACGCTGTTGTTCTGATCTACGAAGCGAATCAGCAAAGGAAGGTGGTTTTCCCCCGAAACCTCCACAAGGTTGTCCATGACCAATGAGAAAAAACGCGCCTCCCTGACTTCGGCAAGCAAATCTTCACAGATGCACCTCTCGCTCACGTCCAGCATCTGCTGCAGCTGGGTGGACGAGCAGTACTCCAAATTCACGGCCGACGTTTCGAACCTTCTCCTGAGCACGTCGTCGCCAGCGTTAATGCGGTACTCCAGCAGTGCCTGGAAGTTGCTGGGCGTGAAGCTCTTGCTTCTCGGTTCTTTTTCAGAATGGCCGTGCAAAGGGATGTTCTGCCTGCCCATCATGACCACGACGTCAAACAGCGAGCGAAGAAATTCCTTGTTTTCCTTCTCCTCATCCGAGACCTGGGGCCCGTTATCAGTCTCTTGCCCATTAGTGCTCTCGGGAACTTCTTTCTCGGCCTCCTTCTCCTCCACTGAACACAAGAAAGCAAAGACAGATTTAACTTGGTTGACGACTAACCAGCAAGTCAACAGCTGATCTGTTAAAATCTATATAAACACTATATGGCCAAATGTTTGTGGACACCCCTTCTAATGAATGCATTCAGCTACTTTAAGTTGAACCCATTGCAGACACAGATGTGCAAATGCGCACACACACACAGCCTGTCTAGTCCCGGTAGTCCAACAAAAGCATGATAAACTCTTTAATACCCTTAATTTCAGAAAAAAACTATAAATGAGTAGGTGTCCCAATACTTTTGTTCATATAGTGCATCATGTATTGTGAAAGTGTTGACATTTTTGCTTCACTTCTATGTGAAGGTACATTAACATTTACAGCATTAAAGACCTTCTGTACAAATAGAAATCTTCAAAGAAGCAAATCAAGAACTAACTGACCTTTTTTCACTTTTGCTTGGGTGGCTTCATCTTCTGCTGGCTGATAGATAAACAGATAAACAGACAGAAACCACATTAGTCACAATGAAAACTGCAGGTTTACAGCAAACACACTGCAAATTATGCACATATTAGAAATGAGAAAAATCAGAGGTTTAAAGATTTAAAGGATGCTCAGGTTGAAAATGAGTGTTTAAACACATAAATGTTTACCTCATATGACAATAACACCCCCCTCCCCTTAAATCTGCCAGTAATTGTATTAGGGACACATGCAATAACAAATGACAAAGATTCCAACCTCGTTTTTCGCCCGCTTGCGGGTGGGATGGTCAAAGATGGTTGGTATGGCGGTATCTTTCAGAACCGTCCTGAAAGGGCTCTAAAATAACAGAAGGAGCAATCTGGTGAGAAATCTACTGTGTGTAATATTAAAAAACTGCACCAACACGACATTTCCTTACTGTTTTCAAAATCAGGTCCGGTTCGAAGTGTCTGGCGCACAGTCTGTGGTACTTGTTCAGATGTTCTGGCGTTTTGTCCCTCAGATCTGAGCGACTGCAGTTCTCCACCCACTTCTTGCACCTATAAACAAACAAAAGATAAATATCTAATACTAAAAACAACAACAACAACAACAATAACAACAATAACAATAATAATAATGAGCTATTACTGGTTTACTTCAGCAGTTGTGAGAAGCAGTATAAATGTTAGTCCTTCATCAGTGCCCTGTCCCAGCACCACACACACACACACACCCCATGTCAGTGTCAGACCCACCACCCCAATACTAGCTATACCTGCTCTGTGGTGGTCTGTCCTGTGGGGTCCTGACCACTGAAGAACAGGGTGAAAGGAGGCTACTACAGTATGACCGGTGGAGCTGATAGACTGGGCAGTGGGTGTAGAGACCGGTGTGTGTTTATATATGTACACACACAAACCACGTGTTTACACAGCTAGTGCTAGTTAGCTACGTCAAACCAGGGCTAGTTCTGGGGGCTAGCTAACTAGCTAGCTAGCTAACTAGCACTATACAGACCCGCACTGAGGTAAAACTATTAGATTAGCCAGCTTTAGACGTGATAAACGGATTTATAGACCAGCAATGAACTTAAAACGAATGAGATTTGTCCGGTCCACCTTAAATAGAGCTGCTGGACCGTTTAAGGTGGAACGGACGATTCAAATAAGCCGCGTTTTTTGCGTCAGTTAGCCGATTAGCTAACACCACCTCACACTACTCACTGTCTGGGAGATACACGGTCAGGATGCTGATCATTAGTCTAAAACATTAGAGTGTGAGTGAGTGTGTGTGTGTGTGTGTGTGTGTGTGTGTGTGTGTGTGTGTGTGTGTGTGTGTGTGTGTGTGTGTGTGACATTACTCGCCTCTCCGGGTCGCGCGGAAACCTGAAGAACGCCAGTACCGAGTGCGAGCTCATGCGCGAGCAGTGCAGCGCCGCGCAGAAGTTGGGCATTTTCCCGCGGTTTCCCTCCAAAACAGCGGCTACGGTCAGGCGGCAGACATCGCCGAACAGGGCGGCACGCGGACGGGGACGGTAAAACTTTCGCAGGGCTGCTTTTGAGCACCGATTCGAGTCGCTCGCGAGTGCTTTGTGCGGTCTGGAGGAGTCAACGCGCAGAAGACCCACAGTGCTTTGCGCGGTGTGTGTTGTTCAGCGGCGGAGCCAATCAGAGCGCGCGGCGAGAGCAGATTTGGCGCCATCACGTAACGTCAACATCAGTCTCCATATGTTAATATGCATGAAGAAGCTGACCCCCCCCAACCCCCCAACCCCCCTACCCCCCTACCCCCCTTCTCTCTCTGAAGGTTTATTATAATATTTTGACAAAAGTATTGGGACACCTGCGCATTCACTGCTTCTTGAAATCAGGATATTAAAGAGTTTCTCCCGCTTTTGTTGTAGTAACTGTTGCTACTGTTCAGACTACAGGGAAATGTTTAATATTCTACTGTCAGTAGAGACCAGGGGCGGGGCCAGACTCTCTACTCCTTTAGTAGACCCGCCCCCTTCTCCCAGGCCGAGCCTGAGTGTCTCAGACCGTCTTCACTGAGCTTCCAGTGCAGAAGCAGAGCGGATTTCCCCCTGGACTCCCAGTCTGTCCGGTAAGTGGACAACAGCTCCAGCTCCTCCATGTACTGACCAGAGAGGACGCCATGCAGGTCCTGCTGCAGACGAGCGCTCTCTTCCAGACAAGACTGTCTGTCTGTCAATCACTTCATTCCTAAGTGTAGCCCCGCCTTCTTCTGATAGAGCAGAGTAAGGGTTAAACTGATGTCTGGGGGAAATTAAAGATGGGTCAGTATCAGCACAGAGAGACTAACTGCTGGAATCTGGAGACACTGGAGACGGAGAGACCGTTTAGAGGAGGAAGAGGAGATGGGAAATGGGCGGGGTTTAGTCATTGAAACATATGGGGATGGGCGGAGCTACACATGATACTGCAACCAGCCAGCAGAGGCGCTAGACCTGTGGTGACACTGAGCCGTTCATGCTTTCTACAGTCACTGATTCAAATACTGACACCTAAATAATATTTAGATTGTAGGTCTTAAAGCTGCTGAGGAAAGATACAAAGTAAACAGACGGAAGCCAATAAAGAGAAGACATTTATTTAACACTGAATTTATACAATGAATGCCTGAACAGCCTTTACAAAGACTTATCACTTGTCAAAGGTTAAGGTAGGGGTGGTAAGCCAGTGTGCAGAATTGTCAATATGAAGAGTTAACGTTTGATAAACAGGGAGAGTAAGAACAAGTAAATACTTACAGGGACAGAAACATGTAACGTTTACCATAGATATCATTAATTATGGCTTTTTGCAATAACAATTGTTAGTCAGTTCATCGACAGATTACTACGACATGGTGATTCGTAATAAAGCCATCTATATACACACACACCCACACCTCCAAACCACAGGCCACGAGAAAGTGCAGTTACTAAAATTAAGTTAATTTACAATTTTATCAGTTTACCATTTCAAACTCATGCTGTATTAGAAAAGACTGTGCATTATGCCACATGATGGTACCATACAAGATATAGCAAGTAATATGATATGACTTCAAATCACTCAACTGAACATGTTAATATAACTTAAATGAGGCAGGCAAAAAAGCTCTGATATGGTTCCTTTGGCAGTTAAAAGGAAAGCAGCTTGCTTACATAGAGCCATTATCCATCACCAGTAGTGTTAGATTGATTAAATAATAGGTTTCATCAGTGTTCCTTACAACTGTGGAAATTACAGATCCAGGCTCCACCTACAAATTTGTTCCTTCATAGCTACGGTTGGACAAGCTTTAAAAAACAGTGGCAAAACAGGTCATTAAAATGTAGGTATTGATGCAGAGCTACAGTCTCTCATTAGGGTGAATATTAATAACGCTCTAAATGTAGGTATTGTGATATACACTGAGGAGGAGGAGCTACAGTCTCTCATTAGGGTGAATATTAATAACGCTCTAAATGTAGGTATTGTGATATACACTGAGGAGGAGGAGCTACAGTCTCTCATTAGGGTGAATATTAATAACGCTCTAAATGTAGGTATTGTGATATACACTGAGGAGGAGGAGCTACAGTCTCTCATTAGGGTGAATATTAATAACGCTCTAAATGTAGGTATTGTGATATACACTGAGGAGGCGGAGCTACAGTCTCTCATTAGGGTGAATATTAATAACGCTCTAAATGTAGGTATTGTGATATACACTGAGGAGGAGGAGCTACAGTCTCTCATTAGGGTGAATATTAATAACACTCTAAATGTAGGTATTGTGATATACACTGAGGAGGAGGAGCTACAGTCTCTCATTAGGGTGAATATTAATAACACTCTAAATGTAGGTATTGTGATATACACTGAGGAGGAGGAGCTACAGTCTCTCATTAGGGTGAATATTAATAACGCTCTAAATGTAGGTATTGTGATATACACTGAGGAGGAGGAGCTACAGTCTCTCATTAGGGTGAATATTAATAACGCTCTAAATGTAGGTATTGTGATATACACTGAGGAGGCGGAGCTACAGTCTCTCATTAGGGTGAATATTAATAACGCTCTAAATGTAGGTATTGTGATATACACTGAGGAGGAGGAGCTACAGTCTCTCATTAGGGTGAATATTAATAACACTCTAAATGTAGGTATTGTGATATACACTGAGGAGGAGGAGCTACAGTCTCTCATTAGGGTGAATATTAATAACACTCTAAATGTAGGTATTGTGATCTACACTGAGGAGGAGGAGCTACAGTCTCTCATTAGGGTGAATATTAATAACACTCTAAATGTAGGTATTGTGATATACACTGAGGAGGAGGAGCTACAGTCTCTCATTAGGGTGAATATTAATAACTCTCTAAATGTAGGTATTGTGATCTACACTGAGGAGGCGGAGTTACAGTCTCTCTTTAACAGCTGATTGATTTATTTTTTTTTTTATTTTACCAGTGTTCTGTAAACCCGGTCCAACCTCACAGCAGCAGCTATGAAAGATCAAATTTATGGCTGAAGCCTGAAGAGATAAACTGCATGTTCTTTTGGTAAAAAAAAAAAAAAAACATCAAAACACTTCTTAAGGACTTTTCTGTAACTTCAGCTTATTTTCTCTCAGCTGAGAACCTCTCCAGGTCTCCAGGTTGGTCAGGCAGTTGGTCGAGCAGTGCCGGGTTTTTTCTGTAGATGTAGGCGTTGGAGTCGGCATCGTCCAGCTGCACCAGCTCGGCCAGCGAGGAGACGCAGGGATCGTGGTCACTCAGCATGTCTGGCAGTCGGGAGGACTTGCGCTGGATGCGGGATGAGCGGCGAACCGGTGTGAGGAATTTCAGGTCCTTGATGGCGCTCTTGCGGCGAGAGCCACTACCTGCCGTTTGTCCTTCAGTCTCAATCCTCTTCTTTACACTAGAGGGAGACATGGAGTAAAACTGATCATTCCAGTTCTAACGTTTAAAATCTAGCGCTGGGAACTGATTCAAGGTCTGGATCTAAATCACTGTACACTCTCACCATAGTCTCGAGGCTCCGAGCGAGTCTCAAGTGATTGCTTGGCCAGGTTCATGTCACTCACCTTTGAAGGAATGGAGTCGTTTTCACATTGTACTTCACGACAGACGCTCCTCCAACCTCCTCTGGTGTGGCATCAATCTTCTCATCACCATAGTCCTCATCCTCCTCCTCATCAGACTCACTTTCAAACAGCTTCTTCTCTTTCTGCTCTTGAACCTGCTCTTCAAACTGTACCTTAACCTCCTTTCTCTCCTCTTTAAACGCATTCAGCGATTCTTCCTTTACATCCAGTTCTTCTTCTTCCAGGATCTCAAACTCTTTATCAGTATCTTCCTCCACCTTGATATTAGCCAGAATCTCTGCCTCGTCACTTTCATCTGTCTTTGTACCTGCTGGAGAAGTGATGGAGGAGAAAAACCATGGCTTCATACAATCCCAGGCCACTTTAACGGAAACTTCTTTCTAATAGCTCCACCATGCTGGTGTACAGTTAGAGACGGTAGCTCATATGATGATGCTTAGTCTGTATTAGCTGCCAGCTAACCATAGAACTGCCCTTGGCTGGACTGGTTTGAGTGGTGGACCCATTCAACCTAGAACGAAGGTGCTGAGGATGGACCACCACCCCAATAATCTCTAATCTGAGGTGGTCCTACAGTAGGCCTTTCCAGCGTCTAATAGCAACAGAAGGTCAGGTGCCCTACAGTCTGTAACGGTACACTTGCAAAGTGCATCAGTATGATGCACATTATAGACAAAAGTATTGGGACACCTGCTCATTCATTGTTTCTTCTGAAATCAAAGGTATTAAGACTGTACCCTGCTTCTGTTGGAGTAACTGTCTCTACTGTCCAGAGAAGAAGGCTTTCTACTAGATTTTGATAGAGCATTGCAGTGATTTGATTGCGTTCAGTGAGGTCAGGGTGTTGGCCATTGACAATACTTTTCTACAGGGACTAGACAAGCTGTGCCAGCAATGGGTGAAACTTAAAGTAGCTAAATGCATTCATTACAAGGGGTGTCCACAAACATTTGGACATAGTGTAGGATAACTATACATATTTGAGGTGAAAAAGGGGTAAAACTCACCATTCTTAAATGAGGAGGGGGTTTCCATTGCCTCTAGCTTATCACACAAGTTGAGCACCAGCTGCAATTGGATAAGAGAAATACACATTAACATAAAGTACTGTACTTGGTGAAATGTATAATTCTACATAATTCAATCCCGCACCGATTCCATTCTGATCTCCGGATCCGCAGGAAGATCCAGATCCGAGTTGTCCAGCAGGTCTAGTGTTGTGTTCATTACGTGGTTTGGGCTGCTAGAAAACACTGGTTTACTCTGAGGGACGTGGCCCTGGACGTGCTCAGGCCGACTCTGCTTCAGCACTTCATGGCCGGGCTGCTTCTCCTCAGGTTGTGCTTGTAGCTCAGGCTGTGCTACCTTACTGGGTTCCTGCATGGCTTTGGGTGGTGGAGCTGGTTTGCTTCCTGGACGAGCCACTTTCTCTGCTATCGGTGGCCTCTTCAGAGATTTCCCCTTTAATGCCAGCCATTCTGCCAGCTTTGCCCTAGGAGGAATCAATCATTTACATGTGAGACTATGAATGTGCTTGAAAGTTGAACTGTAATACTGCTTTGTATGATCTGAATGAGTTATGGATAATATGTGGAGCAGTAACAATTGTAAGACTTCAAATAAATTGGATATTTTATGAAATATTAGTGTTAGCAATTCTTCCAAAATCAGTATAATTTAATTGCCACCTTCATACTGATAGATCACAATAGACTGATATTAAATAGCTAAAGTTAACATATGGAAAATATTGAATATTGCAATATTGCAGTTTATGCATCAGTGGAGCCCTAAATCTAACAAGGTTATAAGGTGGAAGAGCACAGTTCTACAAGCAACCCACTTCCTCTCCTCAGCCGTCTCCACTCTCACTCTGTACTGGCTGATGCTGTTTGAGGCCGGTCTGTTGGTGTTCTGTTCCACAGCAGCTGCTGCAGGTTTGGGTTTGGTGCTCTGCACTGCTGGCTCCTTCTTTCTGATGAACGAGGTGACCTTGCTGGAGGCCAGCCGTGCTGTGGTCACCGGAGCCGGCCGTGCTGGAATCGTTGCCGGGCGAGGCACCGTGGGTCGAGCGGACGATGGGGCTTTGGGTGGGATTTGTCTTTGAGAGATGGACCTCTGAACTGGTTTCTCCACCACGTTTAACTGAGCATCTGACACCGACTTTGTTCTGCTCGATAGATAAGGCTGCGGTCTGGGTCTTGAGGAACTAGGCAAAGCGGTTACACTCTGTGAGCGGACTTTCGACAAAGTCCCCGACTTAGGCTTGGGTTTGGGCGCGCTTGGTTTAGCGAATTTAGCCTCAGCCATCTTCTCTTCACCACTAGGGGGCCTCCTGAAGCAGTCAATTTTAGACTTCACCACTCTGCCCTTGTAGGTGCCAGGGATGGGTTTAGGGGGCACCGTTGAAGGGGGCTTTGGCGCCTCCGCCACCAGTTTTTTGTGGCGAACAGACTGTTCGGTGCGGAAAGCCTGGCTCAGTGTTTTCCGCTTGTCAGGATCCGACACGCTGGTTTTGGTTACCGGTTTGACTTGTTCTTTAGCCTCAGCTTTCTCTACAGCGCTTCCCTCCTTCTTGTCTTCCTTAAGGTCATTTTTGGACTGCAGAGGAGGAACTCTAACCAGCTTTTGTTTTTGTAGGACATTCTTGGACTCAGGTCTTTTCTGACCAGCCACTGGCTTGGCGTTCTCTTTATTGCTCTGAAATACAATAAATCACAAAAATAATTGAGATTATTTAAAAGGCCATTAAATAGCAATACTACCTGAAAACTGCACTGAATCTGAAGGTGTCATTGAATCTCTACAGAACAGTAAACAAGTAAAGCAATACCGAGCCCTTTTAGAGCGGGACAGTGAACGCATTACTCAGAATGACAGACGTGTCCTATATATGTCCTGGATGTCCATGTTGCAACACGCTGCACATTTTTCTAACACAGCAGAATCCAGCTCACTTCATTAAGTGTGTACTGGCCTAGGCAGTTCATTTCATTTCCAACCTCTAGCACTCTCACATGACTCGAATACCGGCGCTTGTGAAAGTCTTTGTTGGACTGAATTAGAGCTACACAGATTTACTGAGCAGATTTACTCCAGCAGACCCAGTGCAGGGCATCTTACAGAGACTCAATGTGCATCTATGGAAAGGAAATGGTCTATTTACTGAGTTGTAAAGTGTTAATATTTAGGGACGCACAGTATTGGCAGATAATAGCTTTATTTAAATAAATAAATTAAGTATTGATAATAAGTATTGATACACTACTACTAAGTACTGCCAATAGAATAGGACTCTCTGGAGCAGATCAACATCATAAAGCTATTGGCTCCACGCTGCCTAATGTCAGGCGTGGGCTAGTAGAGGGGTATAATAAAGCCCCCAGCAGCACTGAGCTGAGGAGCAGTGGAAGAGCTGTGTTCTCTGGAATGATGGTAGTGGAGCTCCACCCAGATGGAGATGCTTTTGCTACTGAATGCAATCAAATTCTCATAGCAACTCTCCTTCACAATTTAGTAGGTGGCTTTCCCTGGACAAGGAAGCAGAATAAACACCTTAATACCCTTACTTTCAGAAGAGACCTTGAAGGAGCAGGTGTCCCAATACTTCTGCTCATGACTCAGCACACCAACAGCAGCTACTTAGCTAATGTAAGTGAATGAGTGAATAGGACATACGACGGCATTAGGTTACCTTTTTAATTGCTGTGTCCATTGTGTCCACCTTAGTTTGTCTTCACACAGGTAAGTGATCACCTGATCAAAAACAAACAAGCTAAGTCATCCAGCTCAGACAGAAACACAGATCTCCGTTCCACCTTAAATAATGCAGCGGTGACACTCTGGCGCCCGGCTGGAGTCCGACCACTGCTAATGCACGATTTAAGGTGGAACGGAAAATTCAAAAGAGCAAATCTGAGCCTCGCGTTATTATTATCATCTATTATTCTTTTTTATAGAGCTACTTAGCTAAAATATTCACATAATAACAGCATGATATAACTAGCCAACAGTCCACGTAATTAGATATATTATCTAGCTAATTAATCAGTAAGCAGCACTAACGCTGCGTTATGCTGTAAGGCGCTGGACGTTAGCTGGGGCTGGCTAGCTGCATCGGTTAGCGCTAGGCTAAGCTAAATGCTTTTTTATATATAAAATGTAACATTTTTAGCTATATAATTAAATGTAAAATAATCTCAGTTATAGTTTAAAGCGTATATATAAGTCTTACCCAGGCGGTAGTGTGCAGTTAAGCTCTCACGCCCTCCAACATTCAAACAGCTCTGACTTTGGCGCTGCGCTGCGCTGCTCCGCCCGGATTCGTGGTCGCTGACTGTCACTCTGTCGTTTTAGCCAATTATCCGGCACAGATCAGATCACGTGTCACAGTGGGCGGGCGCTCTCGCCACCAACCGGGATTTAGGCGCTGCTCGTTTTGAACCAAAATACTAAATTCCTCGCTGTGACCCGAGGAGGAGCGGTCAGGCTCTCTGCAGCGGTCAGTCCGCCCTCTCTTAGGGCAGTTACTGCTGTTAAACTGACTGTACTTGACCTAGATAATCACATACCCACATATTATTGTTAGCTACTATTATTATTACTAGCTACATGTCCAAATGTTTGTGGACACCCCTTCTAATGAATGCATTCAGCTACTTTAAGCTGCACCCATGGCTGCTGACACAGATGTGCAAATTCTAGTCCATGTAGAGAAGAAGTACTGCCAATAGAATAGGACCCTCTGGAGCAGATCAACATCATGAGCCTATTGGCTCCATGCTGCCTAATGCCAGGTGTGGGCTAGAGGGGTGTAAAGCCCCCCAGCATTGAGGAGCTGTGGAGCAGTGGAGGAACTGTGTTCTCTGGAATGATGGTGGAGGAGCTCCATCCAGTACTCTTAGATGGGATGAGTTGGGGAGGTGGGGTGGTGAACAGTAATGCTCACTAATGCTCTTGTTGCTGAATGCAATCAAATCCTCACAGTAAGGCTCCTCCATAATCTAGTAGAAAGCTTTCTTCCCTGAACAGTAGAGACTTATTAATACTAAAGTTTATTTAAATCTTTAAATCTTTGTTCTTTATCAGCATTTATTATTATTATTATTATTATTGTTGTTGTTGTTGTTGTTGTTTTCTGAACCATAAAAATATTTTATTTTATTTAGAAATGTTAGTTTTTTCATTAAAAATGATCAGATCTCACTATCTTGTGCTTTCTGTGCTTATGTTTATCTATGTACCTATAATTACTTCATTATAAGGGGGTGAGCATCAGCTCTTCTGAGCCGCTAGATGGCAGCACACTACAACCCCCCTCATCTCCAGCTTGTGTTGCAGGCTCAGGTGCTGATGGTGTCTGCAGTGTTTCAGCACTCAGAGCAAATGAAGTGTAAAAGCAGAATTACTGAAGTGTTGGAAACTTGTGCTATTAGAACGGCTGTGCCGGAGCCTCATCGTTCAAAGTCTTTCTGCCTCTGCACTTTAATTAATGCAATATTTAATTCATGAGGCGTTCTGCTGAGTGTGTTAAAGGGTGCTGCTTTTATGTGGGTCATTTCTGATGCTTATTTTGCTGGACTGTAAATTATACTGCATGAATACACAGCAAGCCGAAGCTATTTTACTCTCGTTAAGGCATGGCCCTCTTCTATTTCTCATCTTTAATAGCATGTATTAGTATGTGTGTGTGTGTGTGTGTATGTGTGTGTGTGTGTGTGTGTGTGTATGTGTGTGTACTAGTATACTAGTAATGTAAAGGAAAGTCCAACAAACATTCTTTATAGTTCAGTGAGTTTGGGGTTATAATTCACTGACTAAATAGAACCAGGCAGCACAGACACAGCCCATAATTTATTTCCTATCCAAACCCAGCAGTGAAGCTACAATACGAGTCTTCTGAGTTTTATATGGAATGATGATGATGATGATGATGATGAAGGTAAAATAGTGAATAGAGAATCTGAACTAATGCAGTTCTCTTTAGGGACTACTTTCTGTAGCTGCACTACACCCTGCAGCATGTATCCCTCCACCATTTTAATGATCTGGTTCTAAAAGCAGGTTCTAGAGCCAAACTCTTCTCAGAACTCTGGTAGAACCGTGTCTCAGGCATCAGGCAGCGTCTTCATCACCATTAGGTGAAGAACTTTCTGTGAGGAGCTTTTATTAGAGCTTCAGACGTCTGCTTCCCTTCACCTCCACTGTAGAACCACAGCTCTGACTGGGGGAGGTTATCTAGAACCCAGCGTTTCACACCAAACCCCCCAAACCCCCCAAACCCCCACTCTAACTGTCTCTCTTCACAACTTAACCGGTCATTATTTTGAGACTTTAGAAAATTTGGTCCCTAAAAGGCAGACAGTCATGAAGACACCTATTAAAGACCAAATTCTCATTGGACTGTACATAGATCAGCCATAACATTAGTACCACCTGCCTAATATTGTATATTGAGTTCCCCTCGTGCCACAACAGACCTGAACATTCAAGGCCTGGACCCCCAAGACCTCTGAAGGTGCCCTGTGGTATCTGACCTGTAAGTCCTATAAGTTGTGAGGTGGTACCCATGACCGGATGTCCTTCCTTGGAGCACTTTTAGTAGGTACTGACCGCCCCACAAGACCTGCCTGATGTTTAGGAGATGTTCTGATCCAGTCGTTTATCTAGAACATCACATCATTGGTTCTTGTGAAAGTGTCTCAGATTCTTACGCTTGTCCATTTTTCCTTCTTCATCATCTTCATCGCCTTCAAGACCTGACTCTCCACTCACTGACTAATATGTAGATCCCATCACCTGACAGGAGCTGCTGTAGATGGGTACTAATGTTATGGCTGATGTTATACTGCAATTGTACTATTTAGTGAAGGTGAATTGACTGTCTGTGCTTGTTTTCCAGTCATCACGGACATGTTTGAGAGCAGGTAATGGACCCAGACGCTGCTTTCACTTTGTTTCCATATTGCCACAATATCAAATTCAGAACGGGCCTCGCCTGAAGCAACGGAATTAAAGTGCTGGTGCTGGCTGTAAATGAGATGCACTGTAAATTACAGAGAGACACGGAGCATATGGAGCTGTGTGATCTCTCTGAGGACGCCCAGTGAGGACCATATTAGCTGCTCCATTATTTATACGGCTCGCTGGCTTTGTTCTGGGTTCTTGCTGGTTTGTTTGGTTCTGATCAAACCCAGATGTGATCTGGGGGTGGTTTTCCATAAATAAGGGAGTTTCCCACATGTGGTATCTGATATGAGTCACAGTGTGATGGGAGGGTTTGGAAATGGGCTTATTTAAACAGCGCTGGGTCCAGAATCCCCCTTTACAGCCCACATCTAACACTGCTGTCGTTAGGGAGAGCACGCGTGTCAAATTTATCAACAACAACAAAAAAAAACAATAAATGCTGGTCAAAATACATACACCCTTACGCTACACCCATACGCTACACCCATACGCTACACCCATACATTCCTACAGCCACACTTTCATTTTCTCCATAGTTAAGCTACACAAATGTTTGTGGACACCCCTTCTAATAAATGCATTCAGCCACTTTAAGTTGCACCTATTGCTGCTGACACAGATGTGCAAATGCACACACACACAGCTTGTCTGCAGGGGCGCTGTATGAGGATGTGGGAGATGTCAGGACAATTCTGAGGGCCTGAGACTGATAGAGGCCCTACAAAGTGTATTGAGTTTGTTGACAGAATTGTTAGAGTTGTGGAGCCCAGTGTAATATCTTTTTACAGGGCCCAAAATCCCAAGCAACACCCTCTAGTCCCTGTAGAGAAGTACTGCCAAAAGATGAACCTATTGGCTCCATGCTGCCTAATGCCAGGCAACAGATAAGGTGGGGAGTTGGGGGTGATGAGGTGGGGTGGTGATCATCATCCTGAACATCCTGACCTTCACTAGCACTGCTCTTGTCACTGAAGGCAATCAAATCCTCACAGCAATGCTTCTCCTCCAAAATCTAGTAGAAAGTTTTCTTCTCTGGACAGTAGAGACAGTTACTCCAACAGAAGCAGGATCAGCTCTTTTAATAGCCTTGATTTCAGAAAAATCAATGAATAAGCAAGTGTCCCAATACTTTTGTCAATGTATGTTTCCCATTCCTACAGTTACACTTCACTTATGCAGTGCTCCCATTTCCATGGTTACGCTATGTGCATTTGCATCGCCATGTTACACCCAATTACACGATTAC
This sequence comes from Salminus brasiliensis, assembly GCF_030463535.1. Taxonomy (NCBI): domain Eukaryota; kingdom Metazoa; phylum Chordata; class Actinopteri; order Characiformes; family Bryconidae; genus Salminus; species Salminus brasiliensis. The sequence continues at coordinate 890,930 of NC_132893.1, forward strand.
CATATTTTCAGGGTTTAGCTACACCCGTTTCCATGGTTACACTACACAGAGAAAACCGTACCCTATTACAGTAGTCATGTACTGTAGATACTACAGACCCTCTGTAGTATCTATAGTCATACATGTCCATGGATATCCCACACCCGTTTCTATGGTCATGTGACATCCCTCTCTATATATACAGTATATAGTGGTTAGTCTACCTGTATTTCCTTGGTTACACAGTTACACGCCCGATTACTGGCTGAATGCTGATATGTTGAAGATAATTAGGCAAATAGATTTATTGGATAAATCTACAAAGCTGAGGAGCGGGAGTGTCTAACTTTACAGTGTTCCTTCACACACACACACACACACTTACGGTGGTAAAACCAAGGCCTAAACTGATGGACTGAAACCTATTACTTAGGAGGAGATTTACTGCTTTCCTCAAATCCTCATAAACCAAAGATTTAGACGGGTAGATTTAGTATCGCTGTGAATATTCCCCCGGCTGAGCTCAGCTTTTCAGCACATTGGTTCCAGCTACAGCAGTTTGAGGAACCAAGTATCTAATCTGTGAATGAAAGCACTGAGTTACAGCCTGTTTCTGACATCTTTTTCCATTCGTCTTCGCTGAACTTCTGAAAAAAAGGACCTATGGTCATTTTATCGGACCTTTTCCGTGGCCGTATTGATTTCCTGCTGACTCTAATTCAATCCGAGAGTCAGTTCTGACTCCAGCCTGTCCCCTTAATGAAAGCTTCCACGCTCCATTTATAACTTCAGTGACAAATTAGGATGAGATTTTTAAAGGAGTAGTTTTGTGAAACCCAGTTTCTTCTCTCAAAGGCGTACTATTAGCATGGAGCTAACAGCGGACTGTAGAAAACATGGAGGCCGTTGGGCCTTCTGGGATTCTGTTCCCTTCTACAGACAAGAAGCCTGAACTGTCCGTCATGTTGATCAACCAGAGTCAGGTGCTCAGTAGAGACCAGAGGTGGAGCCTGACTCATCAGCCCCCAGACAGAGCCTGAGTGTCTCAGACCGTCTTCACTGAGCTTCCAGTGCAGAAGCAGAGCGGATTTCCCCCTGGACTCCCAGTCTGTCCGGTAAGTGGACGCTCCTGCAGTAGAAGTGCAGCTCATGTAAGTTCCTCTACAGCTCAGCTCCTCCATGTACTGACCAGAGAGGACGCCATGCAGGTCCTGCTGCAGACGAGCGCTCTCTTCCAGCCTTCTTACGATAGAGCATCAAACCGTGTGGAGGTGGTCAGTGATAGACTTCATTAGGTGGTTCTGACAGCAGGCTTGCACAGCAGTTAGCATGTAGCGCTAAATGAAATAGCCACACTGAGGCTAGTTTCTGCTCAGCTTCTTCTACAGCTGCTAATTACAGTTACAATGAGGCCCGTATTGCAGCCCAGAGTTCTACAGCTTCAATTAACACCAGGACATCCATCACTAATGAACAGAAACAGGGGTTTAGATTGAAATCCAAAACACATCACTCTCACAAACACTTTCCTCAGTTTGTATTCACCCAACCTCACAGCGGGGGAGAGACTCGAACCGTGAGACTCGGTGAGATTAGCGCGGATGGAAGAACAGAGGACTGATTTTCTACACTGATACAAATATTCAGCATGTTTCCATCATAATCAGCTCTTTACTTACGTTTTGAGAAAATAGTGATGTAATATATCAGGTAGGAAGACAGACAGACATGCAGACAGACAGATAGATAGATAGACAGATAGATAGACAGACAGATAGATAGATAGATAGATAGATAGAAAGATAAACAGATAGATAGATAGATAGAGAGATAGATAGAAAGATAAACAGATAGATAGATAGATAGCCAGACAGACAGACAGACAGATAGCCAGCCAGATAGATACTGGTGTAGACAGACATATAGATATATAGATACAGACAGACAGACAAATAACCAGACAGCCAGACAGATAGATAGATAGACAGACAGATAGATATATAGACAGACAGACATATAGATAGATAGACAGACAGCCAGACAGATATATAGACAGAAAGACATATAGATAGATAGATAGATAGATAGACAGACAGCCAGCCAGACAGACAGCCAGATAGATAGACAGACAGCCAGACAGACAGAGAGACAGATAGATAGACAGACAGACAGACAGACAGACAGACTAAAAGGCCGAAAGACTGGCAAATAAACAGATTTATTTGATTCAACTGTGTTAATCATAATTTCTGCATTATTAAAATATCTCACCACGCTTTAGTCTTTCTGTTAATTTTGAGGAATAACTGTTCTATTGTACTAATGTGTGAATTCTGTAAATCTGAATCACGTAATTCAGTGCATTTCTTTTTGGAATGTAAAACAAACTGTCTGGGTATAATTTTCTGTTTATTATAATAATATTTATTTACAAATATAACAAAACAGGTGATTTTTCCGGACGGAAACATGGGATAATATTTAAAAAGATTAAAGTACACAGTAATGAGGTTATTTTGTATTTGTGAATAAACCCTCCAGTTGAAATGTTTATTGCATGTGGAGATACTAAAGGCCAACAACAAGATCTTAATATAAATACAGAATATGGTGTAATGTCCATTATAATCAAATACAAACACACACACACACACTGCACCACTTCAGTTACACACTGAGGACAACGGTTACTGTACGCCAAGAAAATAGCAAAAATAAAACAGGTTATAATAAACAGTCTTTCAGTCTCCAGTTGAAGACGCAGCCCTAATCAGTGAGTGCTGCACACTCCAGTCTCTAATAAACAGGGGTTTGGTAAAGTGTACTGGCACACCCTTTGGAGCCCAAAAGGCAGGTCAAGGAGGTTAAAGGTCAGCCATGAAAGCAGAAGGCCGTCTTTCATGATGGAGCTCTGCAGCCGTAAAGCATGTGGTCTCGTCTGTCATTAGTCTGTAAATGCATGGTGGTTCCCGCTGTGTGTTCTGGGGTGTTGGGTCAGTACGGATACTGCTTCTGTTTCTTCCCGGCAAAGCAGGACATCCACGTACACACCAGCATAGCAACCGCAGCGCCGGCGCCCGTACAGTAAAAGGCCCAGCCAATTTCACAAGAACCTGAGATCACACACACACACACACACACAGGTTAGTTTTTTATACATTGTCAGGACGTGCAGCCCTATATATGTGTATCTGCTGAATATTATAGTAACATATCCTATATGTGTGTGTATATATATATGTATATATATATATATACACAGTATATCTATATAATTAACTATTAGTAATATTATTATGACCCCTTCATATTATACATAAATATCTATATGGAATGATAATGTGGCCTGTACATATATATTATATATATGTAATTATCTATATGTCATGTCTCATATGTATTATATATACATGCAAGTATCTATATGTAATATTATTATGGCCTATTTGTTTTCTCAAAAACTATGTATTTAATCATTTAATGTCCCATATGTTTTATACAGATGTAAGTATCTATATTTAATAATAATATATCCCATATGTACTATATTTGTAATAGTAACATGTCCTGTATATATTATATAAATGTAAGTATCTACATGTAATATTATTATGTCCCATTTGTATTATATATAAAATATGTATTTAATCATTTAATGTTACATATGTATTATACAGATGTAATTATCTATATTTAATAATAATTGATCCCATTAATATATATATATATATATATATATATATATATATATATATATATATATATATAATAACATCAACAACAACATGTCCTGTATGTATTATATATATTTATGTATATCTATATGAATCATTCGTATGTGCCATATGTATTATATAGATGAACATATCTATTTGTAATAATAATGCCATGCCCCAAACGTGATACATTGATGTAATTGTTATATTATTATATATTCATCATAAATATAAGCCATATATTTTGAGAAACGTGTGAGATGTAAACATTCTGCCTGTATTTGGTCATCTTACCCAGCTGAAACTGGTTGGAGGTGTTGCTGCAGGTCTGTCTGACCTCCTCACTGTCCCAGCCTAGAGGATAGAGAGCACAGCCAGAGCCAATCAGCAAACCTGCGGACGCAGAGGAAAGAAACCAGAGAGGAAAGGATGAGTTTTAGATGAAGCACCTGCTGAAATCCCGAGATTAAGAGCGTGTTTCCTGGACAATCACAAAATACAGGAAAACACAAGTGGACTCCAGGATGAACGTGATGCGTTGCTGCCCCCACACAGGCCTGCCCTTCACCGCTGAAATACAGGAGGAGGAGAACACTCTACTTCTGTCTGAGAATCACAATAATAGGCGCTTTGAGCTTTGTTCCACGACTTTGCGAGCCGAGCGTCGAGGGGACAGATGCTATGTGCTTATCAGGCATTAGCTGAGCGCTGTGAGGAGTGAATTATTCATCCTGAATGTTTATTTCATCAGGAATTCTCTTTCATGTTGCAAACAATTTAGCCAAGATTGAGCAGTGTGTAATTCAGCATTCCGTTCGGTCTGAGGAGAGCAGACATCCACCCTCACAGGCCGGCCCCCCTGCCTGGTGAAACCCCAATGGATCACAGGGTGAATGGCCCTCCACATTAAGGAGCTATCTGCTTTACTTTACTGCACACCGGAGCGGAATACACAGGGCGGTTTTAGGTTCACTTACATACGCTATCTGGACAAAACTATTGGGACACCTGCTCATTCAATCAAGGTATTAAAAAGAGTTGATCCTACTTTTGTTGGAGCTGTCTCTACTGTCCAGGGAAGGAGGAGGAGAAGCATTGCTGTGAGGATTTGATTGCATTCAGCCACAAGAGCGTTAGTGAGGTCAAGATATTGGATGATGATCACCACCTCACCTCACCTCCAACTCCTCCAAATCATTCAAAAAGTACTGGATGGAGCTCCACCACCATCATTCCAGAGAACACAGTTCTTCCACTGCTCCACAGCTCCTCAATGCTGGGGGGCTTTATACCCCTCTAGCCCACGCCTGGCATTATTAGGCAGCATGAAGCCAATAGGGTCATGATGTTGATCTGCTCCAGAGAGTCCTATTCTATTAGCAGTTCTTCTCCACAGCAGCTTCATTTAGCTGACCGCATATAATTAGTGGAGGTGTCCACAAACATTTGGACATATGGTGGACACTGTAGTAAGCTGTATAATTGCTACAGTGATGTGTCATATATAAGAGCTGAAACTCCTCCAAGCCAAACGTCCACATTTCTAGGGTTCAGTCTGAAGCCGACTCGAGCTACCCCCCTGTTGGTCCAGCAGGCTAATGCCTTTGTCTTTAAAATTCCTCAGATGCCTCAGCCTTTCACTTCTGCTTCCCCACCGCACGGCCTGAAAATCAATTACACAGAGCCGCGCCCTCCAAACAGCGCCATCCGACCTCAGCGAGCGCGACGGCCTTCAGAGGAGCGGAGCAGGAGCGGAAATGGGCTTCTGTGCTGTTTCGGATGTTTCTGTTTTCAGCGAGAGCAGAGGACTGTATGAATGGATGATCCACAGCTTGAGACCATGCCAGTGTTCAGTGTGTGTGTGTGTGTGTGTGTGTGTGTGTGTGTGTGTGTGTGTGTGTGTGTGTGTGTGTGCGCAAGCCCCAGCTCCCGAGTTTTAGTCTGAGAGAACGGTTAAACTGAGTTTGGTGAAAAATCGAAGTTTTGCTAGCAGACAAAAGTGTCATATCTAGAACCCTTCTGGAGATTCTAGATAGGCTGATTGTGATAAGCACTATTCTAATCTTTCTAAAGGTTCTAGCTATACTGTGAGGGTGAGTGGTATTGCGAGCAGAGTAAGTACCACTCTAGGCCTTCTGAAGGTTCTAGATAGGCAATGCGTGTGAGCAGAATAAACATCACTCTAGTCCTTCTGAAGGTTCTAGATACACTGTGTGAGTGATATTGTGAGCAGGTGTGAGGGTGAGTGGTATCGCGAGCAGAATAAGTACCACTCTAGGCCTTCTGAAGGTTCTAGATAGGCAATGAGCACGAGCAACAGTGTGAGCAGAATAAACACCACTCTAATCCTTATGAAGGTTCTAGCTATGCTATGAGCGTGAGTGGTAGTATAAGCAAAATAAGCACCACTATAGTCCTTATGAAGGTTCTAGCTATGCTATGAGCGTGAGTGGTAGTTTGTGCAGAACAAGAACCACTATAGTCCTTATGAAAGTTCTAGCTATGCTATGAGCGTGAGTGGTAGTTTGTGCAGAACAAGAACCACTATAGTCCTTATGAAAGTTCTAGCTATGATATGAGCGTGAGTGGTAGTTTGTGCAGAACAAGAACCACTATAGTCCTTATGAAGGTTCTAGACAGGCTGTGAATGTGAGTGGTACTGTGAGAAGAATACACATCACTCTAGTCCTTCTGAAGGTTCTAGATAGGCAATGAGTATCAGCGGTAGTATGGGTTGACATTCATGGCCTGAACTAAAGGGGTAGTGCTAATCTACCACTGTTCACCACTGCTTCTGGTGCCTGTTAGCTAGATTAGCCTCACAGCTCCAGTTAGGAGGTAAAGAACACGTCTGGGCTGATGGAGGTCCTCCGCCTCTGCCAGACCATGGCTTTAAGCTACTGAACGGAAAATAATCATCAGGAATGTGGCCCAGATATAGACCCAGCATTCCCGGAACGCTGAGGGACTTAAAAGGAGTTTCACTCAGGCCTGGAAAAACAGCTCGGGAAGGAGATGGGCCGGAAAGTTGGACCTGCTGGCTAATGATCTCACACAGCCGCACGGCGCTGTTTACTTCCTGTGTGCTGAAGTGAGGGGTGGTGTGATAAAGTGGCTCTAGAGCTCCTCAGGACGGTGTGTGAGTGTGTGTGTGTGTGTGTTATCCTCAGCCCAGTGTTAGTCCACCAGCTCTCAGGCCTTCTCCTCAGGTGTGGGAATCCACAGAGCGGACCCCCCAACACCAACCATGTTCTAGATAACGGTGAGTCATACAGTGTCAGAAAGCACGTAATCCAGTCTGTTAGAGATGACGGAACACCTCCAGATGGTTTGAGGAGAGTGTGTGATGGTTTAGGCCTGCAGTTAGCTTCATGCTAATTGATGGGGCATAAGCACACATTGCTTGTTAGCCACATTAGCCACATTAGCCTCGTAGCTCCGGTGTAAAAAACTAGAGGAGCCGAACTTTAGACACCGATCAGCTACATCTGAGACTGATTAATCAGTATTATAATACACTATGTGTCCAAATGTTTGTGGACACCCCTTCTAATGAATGCATTCAGCTATTTTAAATTGCACCCATTGCTGAGACAGCTTGTCTAGTCCCTGTAGAGAAGTACTGCCAATAGAACAGGACTCTATGGAGCAGATTAACATCATGAATGATGGTGGTGGAGCTCCATCCAGTACTTTTGGATGGGATGAGTTGAGGAGTTGGGGATGGTGAGGTGGGGTGGTGATCATCATCCAACATCTTGACCTTACTCTCGCTCACGCTCTTGTGGCTAAATTCAGTCAAATCCTCACAGCAATGCTCCTCCTCCAAAATCACAGTACAGACAGTTACTCCAACAAAAGCAGGATCAGCTCTTTTAATACCCTTGATTGTGGAAACAATGAACAACAAATGAGCAGGTGTCCCAATACTTTTGTCCATATGATATAATTTTCAGATTTATATTAACCCCCCCCCACACACACACAATGTTCCCTCATAAAATCAAATAGTTAGGGGACGGGACAGGACAGGGCCCCCCACGCACACACTGATGTTGCACCAGGGCACCCGCCACATCACAGGATGTGTGTTTTTTAGTGTGTGTGAGTGTGTGTGTGTGTGTGAGCACATCAATAGCGTATGAGGTTGTGGAGAAGAGCAGATGGTTGTGAATCAACACGGCACCGCTCGACAGCGCCGCGGGGAACAGGGCGCTACAGCAGCCGAGCTGACGAGGCCTCGACAGCTGCGGCGGTTTCTATCTGGAGTCTTCTCAAGCAACACCTCAAAGTGCCACCAACACGTGCTCCCCCTTCAAAGAGGAGCGAGCAGGAGGGCCGGGTGGGCGCCAGCTCCCATCCTGAGGAAAAGACGAGACGTGAGGCGTTTCAGCGAAGCGGAGGCGTGTTCGGAACGCTCATTGAGATGCGAGGTGTGACAGTGTACGAACAAAAACAGCGGCCTGAAATATTATCGCCCCATTCACGAGATAAACGAGTCTACGTTCCGCTCTCAGCCTCGCAAATTACGCCCTAATGCTGCACATTCTAACACACACACACACACACACACACACACAAGTAATGGCCTAGATAAACAGAGTCTAGACGATCTGCAGTCGGGAACAGCCTGGGAATTCAAAGGTGTTTGAAAAAGCGCTCCGCTCCACCACTGGAGATACACTAAATGGACAAAAGTATTGGGACACCTGCTCATACACTGCTTCTTCTGAAATCAGGGGTATTATAAAGAGCTGATCCTGCTTTTGTTGGAGTAACTGTCTCTACTGTCCAGAGAAGAAGACTTTCTACTAGATTTAGGAGCAGCATTGCTGTGAGAGTTTGATTGCATTCAGCCACAAGAACATGAGTGAGGTCAGGATGTGAAATAGCGTAACACACAAAGGAAAGCATTATGGGAAATGTCTGCAGTTTGCTTTCCCTTGCTTGGAAATGTTCCCCTGCGACTCCTCCTCACTGCTCCACTCCGCTCTTTTCCCACGACCCCCCACTCTTAAATACAGAGCAAATTAGAGGGTGATAAACCGGCCCATCCAGCTGTTTTTAAATTCTCAAGAAATTCAAACCAGCTGTGCTGAGCCTGTGGTGGCCTTCAGACTGCAACCAGAGGCCAACAAATTCAAATCCTACATTTGTCTTCTATTATTTACATGATTATATCGTCACTGTCACACAAAACCCTTCTATCTCCAGTTTTGCCATGTCGTCATATTCTGACATTATATAAATCTGGCAGTTGGTCTTTATACTGTATCAGAATTCTATAATGAACGGACCAATAGGAATCCTCCAAAAAGACCCTGAATAAAATTCCACTGAAAGGTAAGAAGGTTTTTCCTCCTGCTGTAAAGCTGCTGTTCTGGAGATCCAAGGTTTTTGCCCAACAGTGAAACGCTATAGGTTTATGTATGCCCTGGCACGGTTGGGGCTTCCTTGGTGCAAAACTGCAGTCCTTCCTATAACTTTAAAGTGATTGGCCGTGCCTAAACGGTAGTGCGCTGAATCAGCAGGAATATGTATATCTATGGGTTTTTTTATGACATCACAGAAGCATATTACAACAATATTGATAAAAATTCGATTTTATTTCTACGTATATTTTGCTTTTTCCGTGATCTGTTGTGTCAGGAGAGGCATGTGTCAGTCCTCACCCTCCCAGTGTCAGGAGCATTACATGTGATGGGGGGGGGGGGGGTACTAACGAGTGGGTTGGGTAATTGGCTGGCTAAAACTGGGATCAAGGTCCTTTAATAAGCCGTGGTTCCATAGCAACGCGAACTGTGATCTCTGAATCACAGCGCATCCAACACTAAAGGCAGCAGAGAAACGCAGTGGCTCACAGAAAGCTCCAATTCCACACACTGATCCACTCTACCATCATGCAACTCACACAGCACTGTGGGCCTTTCTCCTCATGGTTAGCGTCAGTGGGTGGTGGTAAGTCAACAAAACCCTCCCTGTGTGTGTGTGTGTGTGTGTGTGTATGTGCTTGATGTCCCTGCTGTCAGCCTGTCTGTATGCCGTGCTGTTACAGCAATGTCAGACGTCTAGCAAATCACTTTGATGTCTTCATAAATCTCCTGTCCCTCTATATTAAAAAGCCCGGGCCCGGCTTCAATCAGCTCTGATTGAGAACAAACACGGGCCGGTTTTAATTCCGACACTGGAGCTGGAGTCTCTCGCTCTGACATCACTGTATTTTCCGCGGGACGGAGAAATTCGTAGAGTTCTGCAGCTTATTAAAGGACCTTGGGATCATCCATCACGCAGAGGCCCCTTCTGTTATGACTTAAAGTACAGCTCTGGCTCCGAGCCCTTCTTTCTGTCTCTCTCTCTCGCCCCTCTCTCTCCTCTTTTCGCGGTTACACTGGGCTGGGAATGAAAGGCGGACTCCGGGGTTTCGGAAAAGGGACCAAACTAATAAACCCCAATAGAGGAGTCCCGGGTGGGGCGAGCGCTATAAAAGGCCAAGCCCATTAGCATGTAGCACGCACAACCGTAAGTGAGGAACTTACACCGTATGGACAAAAGTATTGGGACACCTGCTCATTTATTCATCATTCTTTTTCTGAAATCAAGTCTATTAAAAAGAGCTGATCCTGCTTTTGTTGGAGTAACTGTCTCTACCGTCCAGAGAAGTAGACTCTCTACTAGATTCTGGAGAAGAGCATTGCTGTGAGGATTTGATTGCACTCAATGACAAGAGCGTGAGTGAGGTCAGGATATTGAATGTGCACACACATGCCAGAAGCACTGCCAATAGAATAGGACTCTCTGGAGCAGATCAGCATCATGACCCTATTGGCTCCATGCTGCCTAATGCCAGGCGTGGGCTAGAGGGGTATAAAGCCCCCCAGCATTGAGGAGCTGTGGAGCAGTGGAGGAACTGTGTTCTCTGGAATGGTGGTGGTGGAGCTCCATCCAGTACTTTTGGAGGAGTCTGGAATCATTTATCCAACATCCTGACCTCACCAATGCTGTAGAGACACCAAAAGCAGGAGAAACTCTTTTTTTGATTTCAGAAAAAACAATGAACAATGAGCAAGTGTCCCAATACTTTTGTCCATTTAGTGTTTCTTGACAAAACAGAGAGACCTATATATGTATATATATATATATATATATATATTTACACATACAAAGGTCACTGGGACCCTCACCGATGCCCCGTTAGACAGCTCCACAAAAGCAGTATGGCTTTGAAGGTTACGTTACTCTTTAATGTGTAATTAAAGTAGCTTTGATTCTAAACAAGAAAGTGGTGCCGCTGGTGTCGCTGCATTTTGCCCCAACAGCTCCTGGAAAGAGTAGAAAACTACACCTGTGCAGTTTTGTCTGGCTGGTGCCACCAAGGATATCTCACTTCCCCAGGTGGAGATGTGTCTCTGTCTTCCTGAAGTTCTTCTGAAGCCTCACCAGAGCTAAATGACCCAGAAATCCACTCATTTGATGCAAATTTAGTACAGGAAATCTGCCGTCTGGCTACATTTGCTCAGTCCGGGGCTGGGAAGGATTGAAAAAGCAGCTCAGAATGTTGGAGTTTACTGTATGTAGGTTAATCCTCCACAGGAAACCTTGCTTCAGCTGAGTCACGGCTCCTGTATATGTGCCTGCTCACGAAGCTGCGTCTCTGCCTTCACTGTCAGTGAAGTGGCTCTGCCACCGGAGAGACGGCTCGGAGTCTCCGGGTAAACAATCCGAGCGATCCGACTCATAGAGGACTTGTGAGGTTTTGAAAGTTTCCGTATCCTACATCTGCTGCTAAACTTTTGATTTTTGGCCCTGGTGACCCTCCAGATCGGGAAGCTCACATCTGCAACAGCAGCTAAACTACATGTCCAAATGTTTGTGGACACTCCTTCTAATGAATGCATTCAGCTGCTTTAAGCTGCACCCACTGCTGACACAGATGTGCAAATGCACACACACAGCTTGTCTAGTCCCTGTAGAGAAGAAGTACTGCCAATAGAATAGGACTCTCTGGAGCAGATCAAGCAGATGAGCAATCTGTGGAATGTGTAATGCAATGATGGATGGGATGAGTTGACTTCGCTAATGCAATCAAATCCTCACAGCAATTCTCCTTCTCCAAAATCTAGTAGAAAGCCTTCTTCCTTTATAACTTTATAACTCTTTTAATACCATTTAGCTGGGCTTTTAATTTATTTATCAAGCTTTTTTTTATGAATTTCACAACGTTATATCCACTATATAGACAAAAGTATTGGGACACCTCATTGTTCATTGTTTCTTCTTAATTAAAACCGGTCCACAACAGCTGTGCCGCAGCAGGAGAGCATGTGGAAATGAGTAAGAGAGAAAAGTGACGCTCCCTGTAGGCCTTGATGGTGACAAACGGCAGCCGGAGCGACCGCAAAGAAAAAGAGAGAGAGAGAGTTTTCCTCTGAAAGGTCAAAGCCATCCAGACACGCTCCGTTCAGCATCCAGCTAATGAGCACGTCTCCTTCAGATCATCGTCTAATTCAAACAAGTGCAGAGAAAGAGAAAGAGGCCCGGAAACCACACAGAGACACCAGCTCTTCGGCCTTCGCAGGCCACTCCGGCACGCAGACGTGGCATGTGTGGGATCCAGCTTTTGAACTCCAGAGACACAAGAGTTGGATCTGACGGCTGTTTTTCTCCGGAGAAAACACCCCGACTCTAACAAACGACCCTCTCAACAAAGAGTTCCTCTCATCTCAGCCTGGAACCGACAGAATCTACGCGCTGAACCTGAGCCAAGGCCTCGTCCATTATTAACCCAATCTCATTCTTCTCCTTTTAGAGCAATAAAATCGAATTTATGGTTTGTTTCCCCTTCGAGAGTCTCCAGTCCTATTGAATTGTCTTCCCCTCTCAGCGTCGGAATGAAAAAGCTGGCTCCGGAATCAAAAGCGAGGCAGCGAGGGCGCCTCGGAGGTGAAGAGGGAGAGGAGAATGGAGAGGCGGAGAGACGAGGCTCGATATGAGAGTGAATAAGAGCGGAGTTTTGGAGGAAAGTCATTTGCGACGTCTCTCTAAAGCGCTCACAGCTCACGTTCATCCGATCAGACGAGGCGAGACGGGACGAGACGAGACAATGGGAGATGCGGGAGACTGCAGACAGCAGGTTTAATGAATGCTATCACTGAAGCCCAGCTTTAGAACAATGGCTTTGTTTAAAAGTCTCTCCGTAATCAAAGCTACTTTGGTTCGGGTTCCAGAGTGTTTGGTTATGGATGACATTGATGAAGTGATCTCCCTGCCTGCCTCACTGACTCAAGACTTAAAGAGGACGTCCACGAGCTTCCATAAAGCCTGCACAATATGTAATGTGGTTGAGATGAACTCATTCAGAGTCGGGTTTGGTGTGAAACTATTAGCTGTAAAGAAACGTAACGACTCTCATTTCTTTACAGTGGTGGTGGTGAATGGAAGCAGGCGTCGGTCGCCATGACTACAACACAGATAAAGCCAGTATTTTACACAGCTACAACACGAGTCTTCTGAGTTTTATATGGAGTGATGATGATGATGATGAAGATGGTAAAATAGAGGAGAATCTCAACTAATACAGTTTTCTTTAGGGACTACTTTTTTGCTGCAGCATGTATCCCTCCACCAGGACTGCATTTTATATATATGGTTTAGGTTGTCTTCACGCCAACTGGTGTCTACAAGCTTCTGTTCACTGTTAGTCATTAAAACCTTCCAATACGGCCTCCAAGCAAGTAAAGTGTCCTAAATCTGAAATTCGATGGGGTTTTTTTTTAGCCTGTACACTTTGTCTTTTCAATATGACCCATATCTGACATTGGTCTGAACAGTTCATGCTCCTAAACTGAGCAGCAATGTTGAGTTCTAAGAAGAGTTCGGCTCTAGAACCTGCTTTTAAAATCAGATCATTAAAATGGTGGAGGGATACATGCTGCAGGGTGTAGCGCGCCTACAGAAAGTAGTCCCTAAAGAGAACTGCATTAGTTGAGATTCTCCACTATTTTACCCTCATCATCATCATCATTCCATATAAAACTCTGCAGCTGCACTGGTGGGTTTGGATAGGAGATAAATTATGGGCTGTATCTGTGTTGTAGTCATGGCGACCGACGCCTGCTTCCTTTCAGCTCCACCGTAAAGAAATCGGAATAGGTGAGTTTCTCACCAATTTCACACCAAACCCCGACTCCTGTCCTCTAATGAAACAGATCAGTCACCAGCTTTTTCCAGTGACGTGAAATTGCCTTCTGGATGTTTGCTGGATGTTTGCCATCAATAAAGGCAGCACGAGCTTCTTCTTTTCTTTACACAGTGATGGATACACAGTAGCTCCAATTCCTCAAGATGATCAATTCTACTATCCTGCAGCTCACACACACACACACACACACACACACACGATTCTGGGCTCATTTTAATCACTTAAAGAGGGCAAGCCCTGTGGACGGTGGATGGGCTCACCTACAACGCCGTAGATTCGAGCAGCCCCACTACTGTGAATGCCACGCGGACGATGGGCTAAATAAAAGCTAAATGAGGACTGCTAATAATCTGCTAAGTGCCGCGAGAGGCAGTAGGGAAGGCTGAAGGTCACAGCGTTGGGAGACAACGTCGTGAGGATGAGGGTATCAATTCAGAGGAGGACAGAGGATTCCAGTTAAGCCGAGAGGAAATGGATTGCGGAGCGAGGGATATTTGTAACCGGAGAAAAGAAGAATACCAATTCCAGCCTCTCGGCCTGCTCTCATATTCAAGCTCTGATCCCTCTCTGAAACAGGAACGGCTTATCACTGATCGAGGAATATTGGAAGGTGGATCTCTTTTCATCCCCTGCATGTTAAACTGGTAGTCAGCTCATATGGAAACAGCACAACACACACACACACACACACACATACATACAAAGTCGAATCCTGGGGGCACCCTATATCCACTATATGGACAAAAGTACCGGGACCAGCGTTTGTTGGAGTAACTGTCTAGCCTACTGTCCAGGGGAGGCTTTCAGCAAAGCGACAACCAAGTGAGGCCAGGATGTTAGATGCTGGATCACCACCCCACCTCATCCCATCCAAAAGTATTGGATGGAGCTCCACCACCATCACTCCAGAGAACACAGTTCTTCCACTGCTCCACAGCTTCTCAATGCTCCTGGGGGGCTTTATACCCCTCTAGCCCACGCCTGGCATTATTAGGCGTCATGGTGCCAATAGGGTCATGCTCACTAGTCCTAATGTACTGGAAGTACTGGCAGTTCTTTACAGGGACTAGACACGCTGTGTCTGTGTGCATTCTGGCTGAAAGTGGCTGAATGCTGCATTCACTAGAAGGAGTGTCCACAAACTTTTGGACATGTAGTGTATTTATGTGGAAAACACACTCAATGAAAGAAATGGGTTCAGACTACAGTGTCAATCATTAGAACAAAGGGAAGATGCCTGGGAGCAGCCCAATAACAGCGGCGTCAAACACACACCAGGGAGAGAGAGAGAGAGACAGAGAGAGAGAGAGAGACAGAGAGAGAGATATTAATATGTATGAGTAATAGTGATGGGTGCCCAAAGGCGAATAATTAACAGGCCTCGTGGGGGGTCTACGGAGAATACAGTGAAGCGGCTGCAGACTGCCTCAGACTGTGACCTGTACAAGATTCAGCCCCATCATTCATCACCTAAAACACACACACACACACACACACACACACACACACACTACCCTTCAACATGAACTATTCATGCATTTATTACAAGACAGTGAATCAATTAATGAGCTAAGAAATCAAACTCCACACGGTTTGAGGCGAGTGAGTGAGGACTCAGGCCAAGCGTTGTGCTAACTGGTGTACATAACCTTTCATTACTTCTTAGCTACATTAGCCTCTGAAGGATCATCAAACGTCAAACGCTGGGACGCTGGGACAGCTCAGGGTTTCATCCACACCCTCCCTCCCCCTTCCTCTCTCACCCACAGACGCCTTCTTTGCCCTCTGAAGGTCAGCGCCACCCTCAGGTCAGCGCTGATTATCTTTTCATTGATCTGTCCTGCAAAGGCGTCCAGCCCCAGTCGATCCGCTGCCCTTTCTGACCGCAGCCGGACCAGAGCTCTAAAACTCACGTCTACAATCTGCAGCCACAAAACACAGCTAGTTTGTATTACTGCTACTGAGTGCTGATTGGTTGTTAGTACTGCTACTGAGTGCTGATTGGTTAGTGTTACTGCTACTGAGTGCTGATTGGTTAGTGTTACTGCTAATGAGTGCTGATTGCCTGGAATTACTGCTACTGAGTGCTGATTGCCTGGAATTACTGCTACTGAGTGCTGATTGCCTGGAATTACTGCTAATGAGTGCTGATTGGTTGTCAGTACTGCTACTTAAAGATGATTTGTTGGCGCAACTGCTACTGAGTGCTGACTGGTTGTTAGTACTGCTACTGAGTGCTGATTGGTTAGTGTTACTGCTACTGAGTGCTGATTGGTTAGTGTTACTGCTACTGAGTGCTGATTGGTTAGTGTTACTGCTACTGAGTGCTGATTGCCTGGAATTACTGCTACTGAGTGCTGATTGCCTGGAATTACTGCTAATGAGTGCTGATTGGTTGTCAGTACTGCTACTTAAAGATGATTTGTTGGCGCAACTGCCACGGAGTGCTGACTGGTTGGCGCTACTACATAGAGCTGATTGATTGACATCACTGCTACTGAGTGCTGACTGGTAAAGTAGATGCGAGTAAACATGCTGTGTTGATGGATGGTAAACTGATTAAATTCTTATTATATTCTTATATAAATTATTTATAAATACTTCCTCGTTCTGACGTTTCTGGACTGTAGTGCAGCGACGGACCAGCTGGGAAGACAGCAGGACGGATATTCGGATCGGTCTGTCCTGACATGAGCCATAAAAGTTTATTTTGGTAGAACGGAGCTGCAGATAAACACAGGTTCAGCTGGATGACCACAGAACTCTGGCCTTTAAATAGCCAGGAGGGTTGATTTTCTCCTGTGTGTGGGACCGGCTACCACAACTGGCTTCACTCCGCTGTTTGTACACCATGTGTTTGTACACACACACACACACACACACACACACACACACACACACACACACACACACACACACACACACATCCATACACTGCAAAACAGGTCTAAACATGTCCAACCAACTGGAATTTTGCTCATAAGGCCGTATTACTTGTACATCTCCAGACTCCGCCCACTAATGTGATATACCATAACTACTGTTGTGAGGTTGGACCATAATACAGTGCATTTCGCTGTATATTTTTAAGTCTTTCTCTCTTTATTGATGTTGAGCTGAGAGCTACTGAACATGTGATGCTTATAACACACACACACACACACACACACACACACACACACACACACTCTCTCTTCCTCTGCCGCCCCTCCTCCTCTCTCCTCCTCTGAGGAAATCAATGGAAATGCTTCATTAGAAGTTCAGTCTGTCTTTAGAAGTAATTTCTGATCCAATAGCACTTCCTGCAGCTGCAGAAAACACAGCCCACACACTCTTAATGCCCTTTCGCCTCACGCCAATTCAATTACTGTACTTTTACAAAATGTAAAATCCATACCCTCTGATCAGAGAGGCTGGTGGAACGTTCCGGAACAACAGGCCCCCTGCAGAGGCCGAGAAACGCAGCAGAAGAAAAAAGGCAATTCAGACACACACACACACACACACACACACACACACACACACACACACGACCACAACAAACTCTTCTTTGTTGTTTCTTCTCTGCTGCACGGAAAGAATGAGCTGCACTGAATTCACTTGATTCTGACATGTACATGAATACACACCCCTGTACATCAAACACAGGACATATTATTACTTACACAGATATAATACATAAGGGCCATGTAATTATTACATATAGGTACTTACACACACACACACACACACACACACATACACGCATATATAATACATAAGGGCCATGGTATTATTACATAAAGTGGCTTACACACATACTTACACTCACACAGATACACATACACATACATAATATATATGGGGTATTATTGCATGTATAACATTATATATATATATATATATATACAGTGAGTCCAAGAAGTATTTGATCCCTTGCTGATTTTCTTCGTTGGCCCACTAATAAAGACATGATCATTCTATACTTTTAATGGTAGATGTATTCTTACATGGAGAGACAGAATATTAAAAAGAAAATCCAGAAAATAAATCTAAGGAATATATATTAATTGATTTGTATTTCATGGAGTGAAATAAGTATTTGATCCCTTAGTATTCATTAGCAGTTCTGGCTTTTACAGACCAGTTAGACACTCCCAATCAACTTGTTACCTGACCTGAAGCCATCTGTTCTCACTAATCACTTGTGTGAAAAACACCTGTCCACAGAATCAGACAGATCACACAGATTTCAAGTCTCCAACATGGGTAAAACCAAAGAGCTGTCACAGGACCTCAGAGTCAGAATTGTTGACCTTCACAAAGCTGGAATGGGCTACAAAAAGATTAGTAAGGTGTTGGATGTGAAAGTAACAACTATTGGTGCAATTATCAGAAAGTTTAAAGAGTATAACATGACAATCAACAGACCTCGGCCCGGTGCTCCAAAGAAGATTTCGCCTCGTGGGGTGGCAATGATGCTGAGAACAGTCAGAAATCGTCCTGCAACCACTCGGCAGGAGTTAGCAAATGACCTGAAGGCAGCTGGGACCACAGTTTGCAAGGAAACAATTGGCAACACTTTGCGCAACAATGGATTCACATCCTGCAGTGCCCGAAAGGTACCCCTGCTGAAGAGAGCACATGTGGAGGCGCGCCTCAAGTATGCCAATGATCATTTGAAAGATGAACCAAGTTATTGGGAGAAGGTTTTGTGGTCAGACGAGACCAAAATTGAACTTTTTGGCCTCAACTCCACCCGCCATGTGTGGAGGAAGAAAAATGCTGCCTATGACCCCAAGAACACTGTGCCCACCGTCAAGCATGGAGGTGGAAGCATAATGTTTTGGGGGTGTTTCTCTGCCAAGGGTACAGGGCTACTTCACCGCATCACTGGGAAGATGGATGGAGCCATGTACCGCACAATCCTGAGGGACAACCTCCTCCCCTCTGCCAGGGATCTGAAAATGGGCCGTGGTTGGGTCTTCCAACATGATAACGACCCTAAACATACAGCAAAGGCAACAAAGGATTGGCTCAAGAAAAATCACATTAAGGTCATGGAGTGGCCCAGCCAGTCGCCAGACCTCAATCCGATCGAAAATCTATGGAGGGAGCTGAAGGTCAGAGTTGCCAAGCGACAGCCCACCAACCTTCATGATTTAGAGAGGATCTGCAAAGAAGAGTGGGCCAAAATTCCCCCTGGTGTGTGTGCTAAACTTGTGGTTAACTACAACAAACGTCTCACCGCTGTGCTTGCAAACAAAGGCTTTGCCACTAAGTATTGAGTGTGTTTGGCAAGAGGGATCAAATACTTATTTTCCTCATTGAAATACAAATTAATTAAAATATATTCTTTAAAATTATATTCTGGATTTTTGTCTTGATATTCTGTCTCTCCATGTTAGAATATATCTACCATTAAAAGTGCAGAAGGATAGTGTCTTTATTAGTGGGCAAACAAAGAAAATCAGCAAGGGATCAAATACTTCTTGGACTCACTGTATATATATATATATATATATATATATATATATATATATATATATATAATACATAGGAGGCATGTTATTATACACACACACACACACACACACACATATATATATATATATACATAATATGTATGGACATAGTATTATTATATAGGTACTTGTATGTAGCATATTATTGCCATGTATACATTATAATTAGATCGATAAATAGATAGATAGATAGATAGATGTGTGTGTGTGTGTGCGTGTGTGTGTATTTGCATGAAGTGACCTGGCAGGACTACAGAATGACCGCTGGCTCTGAGTTTTGTTGACTTCACTGTTGCCAAGTCAACCAGCCAGAGCGTGCAGAGCGTTCAGCAGCTCAGTCAAATCCTGGAGCTGCGCTGCGTTTCTGCTGCTCAGCGTTCAGCCTACAGATTACAGTAAACACACTCACTCTCACTCCGCACTCAGATGCGCCTCTGTCCCCACAGAAAAACTGTTCAGCACCAATTAAATCCAATCAGACTCAGAGAGGCAGTGGGTGCTGTGTGCCAAACACATTGAGGAGACACAAAGACAGTTTTTTTGGTCACGGCTGGCGGGCCGGTCCTGGCAGGAGCGCGGTAATGAATCCATTTCTGCCTGTTCACTTTTGTTCCTCGGGCCGAGAGCGAGCCAGAACGCCGGCGGTGTGAGCGGGAGGGATGTGGCAAACAAAAAAATAAGACATATGCAGGGGTGTGAACGTGGTGTGAGTCTAGGCCCTGCAGAACGAGGGTGTGAGTCGGGGGGTGATGGGTGGAGGGAGCCGTTACTTGTGGTTTACTTTAAAATAACAGGGTTAGATTCAGGGGTCGGGGGTTAGAGGCACTACCTATATTGCTCAAAGCACTCTGTAACACCACCACCGGCATATTACTAATATTCATCGGCAGAAACATCTGCCTTCAGTCGGGTGTGTGTCGGGGTGTGCTGGAGAGTGTGTTGTTTTCAGTGTGTGAAACAGAAGCCATAAAAATGTCTCTCAGCAGGAACAGACTCAGCGACACCATCCGCCATGTGCTGCCATCCCAACCAGCTGGAGACAACCATCACTGGGACTGCTGGCTGTGTGTGTGTGTGTGTGTGTGTGTGTGTGTGTGTGTGTATTTGGATGAACAGTAATTGGATTACTTTCTAATCTATTTCTAATTTAGTTTTCTGATTTTCTAGAACTTCACACTTAACAATTCATAGTAGATACTGAGTAATTCATACTAAATACTCAATAATTTATAGTAGATACTGAACAATTCATACTAAATACTCAATAATTAATAGTAAATACTCAATAATTAATAGTAAATGCTCAATAATTAATAGTAAATGCTCAATAATTCATAGAAAATGCTCAATAATTTATAGTAGATACGGAACAATTCATACTAAATACTTAATAGTTAATAGTGAATGCTCAATAATTCATAGTAAATACTCAATAATTAATAGTAAATGCTCAATAATTCATAGTAAATACTCAATAATTAATAGTAAATGCTCAATAATTCATAGTAAATGCTCAATAATTCATATTAAATACTCAATAATTCATTATGGATACAAAATAGCTCATAATAGATGCTGAACATTTCATAGTGGATACTTAATAAATAATTAATACTGAATCATTCATAGCAGAAATGGAACAATTCTGAACAATAGATACAAGGAAAGATACACAGAGAGAGAGAGAGATATACAGAGAGAGATACAGAGAGAGAGAGAGATATACAGAGAGAGATACAGAGAGAGAGAGAGAGAGAGAGATACATACAGAGAGAGAGAGAGATATACAGAGAGAGATACAGAGAGAGAGAGAGAGAGAGAGATACATACAGAGAGAGAGAGAGATATACAGAGAGAGATACAGAGAGAGAGAGAGAGAGAGAGATACATACAGAGAGAGAGAGAGATATACAGAGAGAGATACAGAGAGAGAGAGAGAGAGAGAGATACATACAGAGAGAGAGAGTGAGAGTGAGAGAGAGAGAGAGAGAGATACACACACAGAGAGAGAGAGATATACAGAGAGAGATACAGAGAGAGAGAGAGAGATACATACAGAGAGTGAGAGAGAGAGAGAGAGAGATACACACACAGAGAGAGAGATATACAGAGAGAGATACAGAGAGAGAGAGAGATACATACAGAGAGAGAGAGAGAGAGAGATACAGAGATAGAGAGAGAGAGAGAGAGAGAGTGAGAGTGAGAGAGAGAGAGATAGAGTGAGAGTGAGAGTGAGAGAGAGAGAGAGAGAGATAGAGAGAGAGATACAGAGATAGATAGAGAGAGAGAGAGAGAGAGAGAGAGAGAGAGAGAGAGGGAGGCTTTGTTGAGTACTCGAGCACGGGGACGTGGGTCCATTTTCATTTCATCATCTTAAAGCTGCCAGCAGATACAAATGTGTTTTTCATAACCATAACAATGTGAGATTCTTCCAAAACACTGCAGCCTTTCTTCTTCACCCGCAGAGATCAGCTCGGCATCAGCGGCTGACCCCAGAGCCGCATACGGAGAACCCTTAATGTGCCCAAAACAGAACTAATTATCCTCACTCGTTAGAACCCAAACTGCACTGCATCCATTTAAAGCTCAGATCAGAGAGCTGCCGAACCACACATGTACACTACATGGACAAAAGTATTGGGACGCCTGCTCATTCATTTATTATTTCTTCTAAAATCAAGGGTATTAAAAGAGCTGATCCTGCTTCTGTTGGAGTAACTGTCTCTACTGTCCAGAGTAGAAGACTGTCCAATAGATTTTGGTAGAAGGAGCATTGCTGTGAGGATTTGATTGATTAAATTCAGAGACATAAGCAGTGTAAGTGAGGTCAGGATGTTGGACGATCAGCAACCCACTTCATCCCCAGAAAAAAGTACTGGATGGAGCTCCACCATCATTGGGGGTGTGAGGTGTTCTGGCCAAACTATCACTCTATAATGTCACTCAGACTAACTGGGAAGGCATCCACTCCCTTTGGCCGGACCCTCTCCCCATGCTGCCACTCTGCCAGAGCCAGCGGTAAGAGGGCCATCTGGAATGAGGGAACATTCCAGAAGCACTGCCCTGAGGAGAATGCAAAGCTGCATACCACAGAGGACCTGAGAGAGACCAGGCAGCAGCGAAACCAGGCCGGAACCCTGAAAGGTCTGTGCACAGAGACGCCTTTGTTCACTCGCTCATGGAAAGTTGGCTTTGATCAAGTGTGAGAGCGTGTGTGTGCGTAATGAGAGAGCGCGAGAGAGAGAGAGAGAGAGAGAGAGCGCGAGAGAGAGAGAGAGAGAGACTCAATGCAACTCAGTGCCTATAAGCATGTGTACACACCGTTTGACGGGAAAGGACCAAGAAAGCCCCCCACCACTGAGCTGTGGAGCAGTGGCAGAATGCTCTCACTCTTGTGAGGCTGAGTGCAATCAAATTCTTCTCACAGCAATGTTCCAGCATTGAGTGTTCAGGGAAGTCTTACCAGTAGATTAAAGGCTGTTACTGCAGCGAAGGGAGACGAACTCCCAGCTAATAGCGGTGATTTCAGAGGAACCGCTGAATGAGCAGGTGTCCACATACTTTTGGAGAGCGCGAGAGTGTTTGGCTGTAGTTTCTCTGTAGAGTGAATTCAGCAGGTGAAGGTTTGAAGGCTGTGTTTGTTTACCTGTTTTATCATTAAAAACCGCCAAGCTAGCCAACATGCTTCAGTAATTGTGTTTATTAGGTGTAGCAGCTACACACAGCCACCACAACACCACCATAACCACCACAACACCACCATAAGCACTGAAGACACCACTTCAGCCACCTAAGACACCATCTCAACCACTCAAGCCACCAAAGACTGAACATAGCCACCCATGACCCCACTACTGAAAACACCAAAGACATCACTTAATCCACTGAAAACACCACCACAGCCACCGAAAACACCACCACAGCCACCAAAGACACCACCACAGTCACCAAAGACACCACCACAGCCACCAAAGACACCACCACAGCCACCGAAAGCACCACCACAGCCACCGAAAACACCACCACAGCCACCGAAACCACCACCACAGCCACCGAAAACACCACCACAGCCACCAAAGACACCACCACAGCCACCGAAAACACCACCACAGCCACCAAAGACACCACCACAGCCACCGAAAACACCACCACAGCCACCAAAGACACCACCACAGCCACCAAAGACACCACCACAGCCACCGAAAACACCACCACAGCCACCAAATACACCACCACAGCCATCAAATACACCACCACAGCCACCAAATACACCACCAGAACCACTGAAGACACCACCAGAACCACTGAAGACACCACCAGTAACCAAAGACACCACCACAGCCAACCGAAACACCACCATAACCACTGAAGACACCACCAGTAACCAAAGACACCATCTCAACCACACCAAAAACACCACCGATCAATGAAGACCCAATCATAGCCACTGAAAACACCATGACAGTCATTGAATTCACAACCAGTCAGCAAATTACAGCCACCAAAGACATCACCCCAGCCAACCAAAACACCACCAGTCACCAAAGACCTAACCACAGCCACTGATTACACCACCACAGCCACCAGCATACCCATGTACTAACCAGAACTAACGCTGGTTTACTCTGGTGACCAGTCATGCTGGTTTATCTCCCACCCCTAACCAATACACCCTCACACTTACCCTTACCCTGACCCTCACCCTTACCCTGTCAGCACAAAACAATGGAAACAGAGGCAGAACTCCTTAATCCTTCCCTCCTTCACCCAGACTGAACTCCACTCCCTCACTCCCGCTCGCATAGTTTCAGAGGAAAAGTGTGAGAGTATCATTTCTGTATTTTCTGCTCACTGCACTTTTCTGAAGCACCTACTGAGGGCCCCGCCACAACCGGCCGGGATTACTGAGCAGAAACGGAGCAGAAAGGAAGAAAGAAAATGAGGGGTGAATAAAGAGTCTCACAGCAATGAAGCGTTCCTCCCGTTCCTTCACTTCAGAGGAGCCGGCAGCGCCGCTCGCCTTTCTTTGGCACGAGCTCAAACGCAGCCGCTAATCAGTCAGTCACGCACAATTTCATATTAACAGCATTACGGCATTCCTTTTACAGCAATTTACTGGATACAATGTTGCTGATAGCATTCTACAGTACTGACTCACACTCCATACCACCCCCCACCCCACCATCTGAAACAGTATAGAGGGTCTGCACTCACGCCACGCCCCTGCTGGAACACGCCCCCTTTAGTCGTTAGTCCGACTGAGTGGCTAAACATTCACGGCTGCGTTTATTAGGGAAAGCATTCAACCCGGACTGCGATCCATCCACATTACCAAAGTACCAGCGGTCCACAGACAGCGGTGTGTAGCCGGGACCGTCCGGCTAACTGAGGCTCAATTCACACCCGTTTAGAGGATAAAGCCTCATATCTGAGAGCACAGGGTCGAGTGAATGGTCTTAGGGGGTGTTTCCACTGTTTCGTCTCTTACTCGAACTCAGCATGCCGCTAAATCCACAACTACAGTGAGCTCCCGCATTTCCCGTTTTTAATACTGAACGCTAACGCTGCCACTGGATCGGACCTTTAGCTACTCAGGGCGAGGCCGCAGTGACTCCCGCCACCTGTGACGTCATGTGCATACCCTCTATAATGGAACTGAACCGCCAGTGATGATAAACAAACAGTAATAATACAGTGGTTCAGGCAGTTCCCTGCTGGACCCAAAAGGGGGCGCTAGTAATGTCATTTATTTATAAAGAGCTGTTTCATTTTACAACTCTCTCTCTCTCTCTCTCTAATTCTCTCTCTCTGTCTC